>NC_054379.1:146824916-147089916 GCF_017654675.1 Xenopus laevis | reverse complement strand
GGAAGGGAGTATATGATCGGAATTCTTGGGCACTCGGAAATCAAAAATCGATATGTGTCTTGATCCAGCCAGCCAGCCAAGAGGGCCGAGTGTAGCTTGTTGTCCAGCTTTATTTTAAATCGTGTGGTTGGATCCCCAGGAAGGCTCCGATAGGTGGAAATATCTGATAGTTGATTCAGGAGTTCTTGTTTGTAATAATCGTAGCTCAAAAGGACAATGCCACCTCCCTTATCAGCAGGCCTGATAACCAGGTTCTGATCCTGTGTCAGCGTCTTAATCGCTTGTCTCTCTGCTGGTGAAAGATTATGGTGAGGTTTTGAGTTTCGTATTTTGTCAGTCATTTCCTTTGACATAATGTTGCTGAATGTGCGTATAGCTGCCGGTGTGTTTGGAGGGTCAAATTTGCTCTTTGGTTTGAATAAGGGAGCTGTATTGACTGGACTGTTCTTAAAGTGTTCGCGTAGTTTCAATTTACGTTGGAATCTGTGTATGTCACTTAAGATCTCTATCGGTTCTGGGGTTGAGCTTGGAATAAATGAAAGTCCTTTGTTGAGCAGTGATATTTCGCCGGAGGTGAGGATGTGGTGACTTAGATTGAAAATTACATTCTCCTCCCCCGAGGGGGTTTCTTTTTTAGGCTTGTATCTCCCCCTTCTGGTGTGGCTTCTCTTTCTTGCGGTGTATCCTGCCGTGAACGTGTTCTTACCCCTAAAAAAAGGTTGCGTTCACCTTGGGTAGAAGGGCCAGAGTCAGAGTCTGTAGACTGGTCTGAGCTGTCTACTGTGAGCAGTGTCCTGGGTTTGTGTCTTCGTCTGATGTTAAACAAGCGATCTGATTTGATCCCCATTAGCCAGCCATACACCCTTTTGTGTTTATAATCATCGGCCACTTTGCGTACCTTCATCTGTTTGAAGTTTGTGAGGTCCTGTCTGTGCCTGTTTATCAGGTCGGATAGCTTCTTCAGCCAGTCACATGAGTTGTCCGCTTTCATAGTCTCTAGGTAATTAGCCTCTAACCTTGAAATATCCTCTCGTGTTGTCGTCAGGTCCTTCCCCACTTGTTCCACCACCAGCAAAACTAGGTCGAGGGAGCATCGGTTGAGTATCCCACACCACTTACTGCAAAACTCGGGATCACTACGGCCAATCGTGGGGATGTTGTGGATCCTAAAACCCCTAGGGATCAATTTCTGTCGATGGTAATTAGATAGAAAAACCCCATGGAGGTGCAAATCCACCTCCTTTTTCTTTAAGTCCAATAGTTGACCTATATGCTTCCATCTGATCGTACTGCCAATTTTCGTATATGAAGCATGTGTTTGATTGCCATATAATGTATGTGAATACCATGCTTTGATCCTAACCTTTGATTTCTCCTCCTCTTTCCTCATTGTTACGTTCCTTTACCTTGTAACTTTCTTGTTTCAACTATGTTTCCCATCGCAGCAGTTGGTCACACTAGCCCCAATGAATCGATGAAGGCTTGACAGGCAGTATGTATTAACAGTAATATGTGGGGTCGATCAAAGAACAATACAGTTTCCAGCATTGAACCACCGCGGGGTGGATTAATAAACCAATCTTTTTGACGCACCTGTACGGCTCTTTCCCACACCGTTATAGGACAGTTGTCTGTCACCCCAGAGTGCCCGCCGACTGGGGGCATACACCAATAGGCCACAGCACCTGGCGGTGTTTTGGCCCCGGTTCGGCTTATATTGGCACCCTGCTGTGTCTATGCTGGCACACACTTTATATATTTTTTGTGTAATACCCGCCGAAGAGGAATAGACACCAAAAGGTCGTTGTACCCTGCGGTGTTGTACTCCTCGTTTCGGTCGCTTCTTAACTCCTTGTTGCGGTTGCTACATTACCCACGCATAGGAAACCATGTGCAGAGATCTGAAGTCGGGCCTCCGACACACCCACCACTATACTGCGATCCGATTGGCCCTAAGCGCCACGACTGCCTAGCCGATTGCGGACTTTGAATCGGGCTGCATTTGTGTACTCTACCTTTGCGATGGGACGTTTTTATACTTTCTCTCTGCTACTCTGTTGGCTCAGCACCTTCTTGCTACCTTGTTTTCACTTTTTCTTCTCTCTGATTACACCGGGTTACGTTGTTACTACTTCACTTCCCTCTCTGAAAACCAACTTGGCACTTCACTCTTTTAGCGTTCTGGGTTGCCTAGCAACCCTGTTTGGCGCCAAATGAATGGCCCAGGATTTAAAAATGTGTGGGATTGTGGGTATTCTGTATGTTCACTGGAAATCTCTTGACAAAGATCCCTGTGGGGGATCGAAACGTCGAGCACAATAAATCTTTCTATTTTTGCACCATGAAGAAAAACCTGTGAGTGTCGCTATTCTTGGCTTCTATGATTACTTCACTTAGACGAGCACCCAGGTATTACGGAGTGCACCCTTTGGATTTGGCTATATATATATATATATATATATATATATATATATATATATATATATATATATATATATATATATATATATATATATATATATATATATATATATATATATATATATATATATATTTATATATACAAGAGTCCTTTGCACTCAGGGAATGTTATGCTCACCACTAATTTTTAAAGCCTATTGCACCCCCGCCTAATGGTTTTAAAAATTAGTGGTGAGCACAACTTTCCCTTGTTTGTTATAGTTTATACAGGAGCAGTGACCAGCTCCATGTTGTAGCCCCCACCCTTCCCAGCTATAGTCAGGTGATCCCACTGGTGTCTAATAAAAGGGCAGCCAAGTTTGGGAGTTTTACTTTGAAAGCAGCAAGTAAGTTGCAGGTAAAACTTAGTCCCTTTGTAAAATGTACATAATGAAGCAATAGAATTCTTAATGAATCAGATGAAAATTAAGCGTAGGACTGGCCAGATATGGGATGACTTTGACGTAGTTGGCCAGCTTAAATATATTGCAATATATGGACAAACAATCCCTGTGTTGTTTAAAGGGTAAGACATTTTTCAGTAGCAGTATGCACAAAATGTCTCTGTCTTAAATATATTGATAATGGGTTGAGTGCAGAGGACTCTTGTATTTGACTATATGTATTTTGTGGTCACAGCCTCATTGCACCCCCGCTTAATGGTTTTAAAAATTAGTGGTGAGCACAACTTTCCCTTGTTTTAAAGAAAACGTTGTTCAGAACTGATATTTATGATTGACCCTTTAGCGTTTGCTACCCCAGAACTGCTGAAGCAATGATTGGTATGGCTGTTGAATCTAATAGAAGGCTATTCGGAATGATAACCAATAATGATAACTAGTGATAGGTGGTTCTTTACAGTGAGGATAGTGAGGTTGTTGAATTCGTAATTTGGCCAAGGAGATAGACTCTGGCGCAACTTCACACTCTTAACGCCAGGCGAATTTTCCGTCTGGCGAAAGAGCGTTACTACACAAATTCACTAAGTTTTTTATCTTACTGACTGATACCTCTATCGCCAGACTTGCCTTCGCCATCTCAGACCAGGCGAAGTGCAATAGAGTAGATAGGAGTTCCTCAAAAAAAAAGTTGAACATTTTTCTAAGTCCCAAAAAACGCTGGCATTTTCCTATTTAAAGGGTGTTAGGCTGAAAAAAATTTTATATTTTTTTTGGGGTACTCCTTCCCCCCTACATTTGCTAACATATGGCACATAAACTATACACTGGGCTCATGTGTAGGGCATTAGAACAACTTTATATAATTTTATTAAGGTTCCCTGGCCTTGTGTAGTGTAATATATTTGCTGCAGCATATACAGCCATTGTACTTTAACTGCACATGGTATGCTAACTAGCCAACGCTAGCGTAACTTCGAACTGCTGAGCGTTCGTTACCCTATGCGCAACTTCGGATCTTCGTGAATTAGCGTTGACCAGGCGAATTTACGCCTGGCAAAGTGTTGCGATGTGCGTAAAGCCAGCGCTGGTGAATTTTCGCCGTTTAGTGAATTTGCCCCATAGATTGGGAAGATTGGAACAATTCTTAAAGGAGAAGGAAAGATATGGAGGCATTTTATTGCCAATACATTAGCTGAAATAGTGCAAGCTACAATGCTATATTTATTCTGTAGAACGTTTTACCATACCTGAGTAAAAAGCTCTAGAAGCTCTCTGTTTGTTTAGGATAGCAGCTGCAGTATTAGCTTGGTGTGACATCACTTCCTGCCTGAGTCTCTCCCTGCTCACTTATATCTCTGGGCTCAGATTATAGCAGAGAAGGGAGGGGGGAAGAGGAGCAAACTGAGCATGCTCAAGCCCTAGCCCTGGAGGTTTAAGCTGAAGGCAGGAAGTCTGATACAGAAGCCCATGTGTACACAATATAAGAAAAGAAATGCTGTTTCTTTTGACAGAGGACTCTCTCTCTCACTACTTTGAGGGTTTACTGGCATATTTAGGTGGACATTTCTGATAATGCTTACCTAGTTTTAACCTTTCCTTTTCCTTTAAGGAGACTGATTTAAAAATTCTAATTTGATTTTTCTGCACAAATTTGAACTTATAATAGACATTTAGTGGAAAGAATAAATCACATAAGGTAATTATAGAATAAGCTTAATATAATACACATTTATTTAAAAAACATCTCTATAATAAGAACATGCTAACGGAGACACAACATAATTTTAATAATAATAACTCGTCAAGCAGTTCTAAGAAGTATAACTAACTACAGATTGTTAATCATTAACTCACCTGCAAGTATTAAACAGTGCTATTTGCCATTGAACAACTGGATCAAGTGAAACTGATCAAGTGAAATGAATGCAGATTTGGTTAGGCATCTATTTTTTATAATCATGGTAAAGCATCATTGTTACCATGGAACTTGCATTTTAGGAGTACATATCTAGCTTCTGCAAGACATTCAGGGTTAGTACTTAGTGATTATTTCTTTTTTAGGAAAGCTTGATATTTAAAGGAGAACTAAACATTAACAAAGAAGTAGGGGATAAATGCTGTTGCTTTACAGTATGTTTTGATGTTCTATATTAGCCCATGGCAACCATATCCCTTTAGGAGTGAAGATCTGTGCCTCCGAAGATGCCCCAATAGCTCCCGGGGAGCTCCTGAATTTCCTATGAATTTACACCTTTATTGAAGCTGATAACTATGCCAGCAGATTGTATTCAACTCTATTGCATTCTTCTGCTTAATTTCTAACCCTCAAATAAAGATATCTCCAAAAGGAATCTGCTTTTCAGCCCACATAACTCATTCAATAGAAACTGTTTCTTAACAAATGAGATATATTAATAATTCTAGATTGTGGTACATTAACATTCTAGTTAAGCTCCTTTATCCCTTTCTCCCTTTATTACCTTTATTATTGGTTGTATAAATAAATTCATGCTATTACTTATTCAGATGTGTTGCCTATTACTATTCTGTTTGTTTTTAAACACTGATATCATTCATTTTCTGAGCAAATCTTCTATTGACCATATCATTTGGTCAATATTTCTTTGCTAACTTGGGACCCCTTCTTGTGAACCTTGAATACAGCTGTTTAGTGTACTCTCTTGCCAAGTCACTCTCTGATTAACTCTCTTTAGTGTCTGTTTGACTTGAGATGTTTACTATTTTATAACCATTAATGCATATTAGCGTATAATCAATTTATTTAAGCAGGAGTGTTAACTGCATGTAGTAGAATCTGATTAAGGGGGTTATTTATCAAAAGTCAAGTTTGTGAGGTTTTTTTATACTTCAAATAAACTCACAAGTTGAAAAAAACTGTGAAAAAATTGAAAGTATAAAACTTGGGGGGAAAAACTTAAAGGAACAGTAACACCAAAAAATTTAAGTGTTTTAAATTAATGAAAATATCATGTACTGTTGCCCTGCACTGGTAAAACTGATGTGTTTGCTTCAGAAACACTACTATAGTTCATATAAACAAGCTGCTGTGGAGCAATGGCGGAAATTGAAAAACGGCTATATGGCACAGGTTAACTAATGGATAACAGATAACACCATTAGACAGACAGAGCTTATCTGCTGTGTAACTTGAGCTTTTTCTCCTTTGAATGGCTGCCCCCATTGCTACACAGCATCTTATTTATATAAACAATAGTAGTGTTTCTTAAGCAAACACATCAGTTTTACCACTGCAGGACAACACTGCATTATATTTTCATTACTTTAAAACACTTTTATTTTTTGAGTTTACTGTTCCTTTAAACACTCAAATTGATTAAGTTATTGGTGAAAAAAAAAAATTATGAATGCTAAAAACATCTTCAACTGGTTCAAGGGACCGCTGCCATTGACTTCTACAAAACCTCAACAGGTTTTAGCTGGAGTATTTTCGTATTTGAACATTTTGCAGCTTCATGGCATAATAACATTTTTTTTTTAGATTTTACTGAAACTACCCTTGAAAAACTCAAATTTTTGGGGAAAAACACAATTTGGCCGTTGATAAATAACCCCCTAAGTGTTAATCTATATCTGTCTAGTACAGTGTGCTAAAGCGAGATTTATTGTTATAAATACAATTGGGTTATTAAGTCAGTTTTTTCTACTGAGGGTTGTCAGACCTTGAGGGATTAAAGGTTTCCTCAATATTTTCACAGTGGATGTGTTTGGTAATTATACAGTTGACTAGAGGATAATGATGTTTTGATTTACTGTAAACTTGCTGATCCCAAAACCGGAATGCTCACAAAACGGATAATGCAATTCTTCATAGAGCATTGTTGACATTTGGTGCATGTGGAAAATCAAGATCCCACACATTCAGAATAATAAATCCCATAGCAATTTTTTTCTAGGTTTCAAAATGAGGTGAAGGGAAATGTAACCATAAACATTGTTTCTTCCACAATTTTATGTACCTTTAGACAAAGACAAGAGATCCTCAGCATTTACCCATTATCAACATATTAAAAACATTATGGGGCAGATTTATCTAAGGTCAAAATGAAAATTCGAATTAGAAAAATTCGAATTTTGAGCTAATTTTTGTGTACCTTGACTAGGAAATAGTTCAAATTCAATTTGAATTTGAAATAAAATCGAATATCAAAGTTTATCATGTACTGTCTCTTTAAAAATTCTACTTCGACCACTCGCCATGTAAAATCTGCTGAATTGCTGTTTTAGCCTATGGGGACCTCCTAGAACCTATATGGAATCAATTGGTGTCAATCGGAGGGTTTTTTTTTTGGAAAAACTTTGAATTGAATTTGCTGTTACTTCGATTCATGTGATTTGAATTACATTGTAGTACATAGTTAGTAATCAAGTTCAACCTTTTAGTTTTTTTTTAATCTGCCTAACTGCCAGTTGATCCAGAGGAAGGCAAAAAACCCATCTGAAGCCTCTCCAATTTGCTTCAGAGGGGGAAAAAAATTCCTTCCTGACTCTAAAAATGGCAATCGGACTAGTCCCTGGATCAACTTGTACTATGAGCTATCTCCCATAACCCTGTATTCCCTCACCTGCTAAACACCATCCAACCCCTTCTTAAAGCTATCTAATGTATCAGCCTGTACCACTGATTCAGGGAGGAATTCCACATCTTCACAGCTCTCACTGTAAAAATTCCCTTCCGAATATTTTTACATCCCAGGTGCATGACTTTACATTTATCAACATTGAATCTCATTTGCCACTTAGCTGCCCCGATTGCCAGTTTGTCAAGATTGTTTTGCAAGGATTCCTTAAGGGAATAAATTGAGAACAGTAATAAAATGTTCTGTGTTTTTAGCTGAAAACCTAATGCCCCAATCAATGCTCTGTAGGGCAGCCCTCAAGGCACTAAAATGAGCTTTTCCAAAATTCATGTTTTTTGTTGCCCCAGTATACATTTGTTTTTTGCAACAGACATTAAATGATATAACATTATGGTCACAATTACCCAGGGGTTCAATGACTTGCACATTTGCTATAAGTTCTGGGTCATTTGAGATCACTAGATTCAGAATAGTATTTTTTCTGGTAGGCTTCTCAACAACCTGTGCCATAAAATTGTCGTGCAATAAGTTTATAAACTTGTTCCCATTAACTGATCTGGCAGTACCGTTGCTCCAGTCAATATCTGGATAATTAAAATCCCCCATTATCATTACTTTACCCAAACTAGCAGCCTTTTCTATTTGCATCAGGAGCTCAGCCTCTTCCTCGTCATTTACATTAGGGGGTCTATAGCATATTACTACAATTAATTTGCTGGACTCTTTACAATTGGTGAAGAACTCCACCCATAAGACTTCTGCCCCCTCATTTTCTAACATAACCTCCTCCTTTATATGAGCTTTGGACATACCCCTTCTCCTTTTCTATTGCCTCTGTCCCTCCGAAACGGAGTATAGCCACTGATATTAATTCATGTTTTGGCCACACCAATCACATCATATTTTCCCACCAGCACCTCCAGCTCGACCATTAAGTAGATCGAAAGCAAACCTATTCGATCAAAAACTGACCTATTCGGCCAAAAAAAAAACTTAAATTTTTTGATAAATTACGATTGGTCTTTTTTAATTCGAATTGTGAAGTTATGGGAGTTCAAAAAAACTCCAATTACTTCAATATTCGACCCTTGATAAATCTGTCCCTAAAGCTGGCCATAGACGCAAAGATCCGATCGTACGAATCAACGTACGATCGGACTTTCCCATCTCCCGACCCTCCACTAACCATTCAGATCAAAGTCTTTACCATTCCGATCAAATAAGAACAGATCACCCAATGTTCTGCCCCTGACAGCAATCGTACGATACTTATGTCTGACAACACTAGTGACAGTCTCCCTCTGAAAATCGTACGATCGGCAATACACGCAGAGATATTATCGGCAGACGACAGAAGTTTTCTAACCTGTCCGATCGACCAAACGACCGATCTCCGACGGACGAAAAATGTCGGGACTCTCCACACACGGTCCGAAAATCGTACGAATCCACGATTCGTACGATCGGATCTTTGCGTCTATGGCCAGCTTCAATTTGGGCCAGATTCAATTTCAGTGAGAAAAAGGTATCTAGGGGTTATCACATGAAAACTCATGGATGAGATTCAATTCGAGGAGAAAAAAACTTCTCCTAATTCAGTTCTGTTTTTTTTCTCTACAGACTTCAATAGAGTTTTCACATGATCAGTTTTCTCACTGAATCTGACCCTTTTTGCATTAGGTCATTATACATTTTACAAGGGACTAAGTTGTACCTGTTTGTCAGCTGGAATATATTGCAATAAATCCCACGTTAAAAGGGGAGGGCTTAATTCACAAAATGCCTTATTGTCCCTAATATTGGGTGAGTGCAACTTCTGGGGAGGTAAGGTAAAACATGAAGCCTGTTTTATTTGTCAGCTTTAGTGATGGGCGAATTTGCGCCGTTTCGCTTCGCCGAAAAATTCGCGAAACGGTGCTGGCGTCTCGTTTTTGACGCCGGCGCCCGTTTTTGACGGCAAATTTTCGCGGGCGTTTTGCGAATTTATTCGCAGGCAGTGAATCGCCCAAATTCGCCGCAAATTCGCACCTGGCGAATAAATTCGCCCATCACTAGTCTGCTTTCACTTGTACTTTTTAGGAACTGTTTTACTGCATTTATGGGTGACCTGGGTTATTCACTGGAAGGCCTTTTTAGAGCTTTGTAAAAAAAAATGTTTCATAAATTCTTAATCCTTTTACTAATATTTTTCTTACAATTGAAAGCAGTAAATAAAACTTAGTTTGTTTACATTTCTAATGCACATGCCTCCCATTAAAGAAAGACACTTACATACAGATGGCTAAATAACCTGTGTTTTAGATAAAAGGTTTTCTGTGTTTTTAAATAACCTGTGTTTTAGATAAAAAGTTTTCTGCTTTCTATCCCTAGGTTTTTTTTTATTACTTTGGGGCAGATGTATTAAGGGTCGAATATCGAAGGTTAATTAACCCTCGATATTCGACTGGCGAATTAAAATCCTTCGACTTCAAATATCGAAGTCGAAGGATTTTGCGCAATTCGTTCAATAGAACGATCAAACTAATAATCGATTAAATCATTAGAATCGAATGTTTCGAAGGATTTTAATCCATCGATCGAAGGATTATCCTTCGATCAGAAAAAACTTGGAAAGCCTATGGGGACCTTTCCAACATTGACTTCGGAAGCTTTTAGGTGGCGAAACTAGGGGGTTGAAGTTTTTTCTTAAAGAGACAGTACTTCGACTATCGAATGGTCGAATTGTCAAACGATTTTTAGTTTGAATCGTTCGAAGTCATTTAGAAGAAGACATTTATTGCATTGGGGGTTATGATGTGATGATCAGTGACTGGCTGATCACCATGCCATTTCAATGTCCTGTCCTGATTTCCTAATTAGGAAATCTGGACAGGCAGTTTTCATCGGGACAGCCCTTCCAAAAACTGCAAAAAAGTGCAACTCTATCATCTGGATCTTGTTATAGTCACTGGAGCATATTCTAACCATCTTTGAGCAGTGGTTGTTTTTTTACACACATGGTATTGTCCCACCAAATTTTCACTTTGTATATTTTAGTTTTATTATTTATTTAAAGACAATTTGAATTCATGGAGATCAATTTTCTTCTGCTTTTGCCTATTTGTAAACAATCAAAATATAATATACTGTGGTATTGTTATTATTTACATGATTATTATTTACTATTATTTATAATTCAATTAATTTTTAATATTTTAGCTAGATTATTGCAATTCGAATTGGAGTTTCATTTTTCTATTTCTACTTTTTAAACATTATAATAATAATATAAAATTATTATTATTATTACTATTCTTAATAATAATAATTGTTTTTGCTATTATTATTATTATTATTAATAATATTATTCTTATATTCAAAATAAACACAATCATCACTTAACACTGTAAAATAATACCGGTATATATTAAATTTTGATTATGTTTAAAAATAGGGAAACGTAAAAATAAATGAAGCTCCATTAATTCAAGTTGCAATATGTCTTTATAAATAAATAATATAACTAATAAATACAGAAGTAAAATACCTAATGATTGGCTGTGAAACCGTGTATGTATACATTTTTTTTTTGTTATTGTCACTCAAGAAAACCAATGTAAGGATTTTATTTTTTACTGCAGTGATTTGATTCACTTTTAAAAAATGAAGATGAAATACGGGCTCTTGGTTATCCAGGTGGTATGAGGCTGATGTAAACTATAGATTAAGAATGCACAGCAGGATGCAACTCAGAGTGTTCCATTAGGAGAAGCATTAGGGGGAATAAAAAAGTACCAAAGGCCTGCAGTATTCTTATGACCAGGGCACAAACACAGGGGTTAAGAATAGCAGCCCTCGCATTATTCTTTGGTCTCAAGGTTAGAATTAAACCCTTAGGGTAAACAGCTGTCAATTAGAGATAACTTCTACCAATGCAGTTTGCAATCTCAGGCTTATCACCTAGCAACTAGAGAGGAACTATTCTTTCAGGGGTACAACCCTTAACTCTGCCATCAGCTCAAGAGTCATCTTGAAGACATTGTAATAACCTTTTCAATTTGGGCAGATGCATAAAGGATTCAGCTCCCATAGTCTGTGTGATGTCTCCATGACATTTGAAAGAGAAAGGTTGTTCATCTGAGAATATTTTAGATTTGCTTGTGTTGACAGTGCAATCCCTATATCAGATGATTAAGTAATGTTACTATTTACCACCCAGCTGCTAGACACAAACCCACACATGTGGATATAAAATCAGGAATTATTCCTTCATGTCATTATTTTTAAAACAGTACTACTAGCCACATTGGTTTATACTTCTATAAAAATGTTGTAATTCTGAAAATGAAACTTAATTACGTGTCATTTTCATGGTAATAAAAACTGCTGAAGATATACTCTTATAAAACATGTTTCCATGTTGGTATGAATTAAACTTGAAAAATCACAAAATCAGTTTTTTTGTAAATTTGCAGAAATTTTTTGTATAATTTTGTTATATGAAAATAACATTAGATTTCACTTTTAAAAAAGTAAACAAATGATACTAATGATATTTTTTAGGCATTGTGTGATAAATGAATATTTAAGGGTTCATTACTGAATGCTTTGGATACGTATTTAAACCTGCAACAAAGCCACTAAGAAAGGTGTCCTGCACCCATAAAGCATTATTTCCAACTTGCGACTAGCAACAACCTATGAGCAAGCCAATAGGGATGAGTGAAATATTTCACAGAGTTCGCTGTGAAAAAAATGCCCATAGACTCTAATGGATAGTAAAAAAAAAAATGTTGCACAATTTGAAAAGTTGTTGCATGAAAAATCATGCATTTGGTGAATTTTTTTGCCTTTTTGAGAATTTTTGCCAAAGCAAAATGGGTCTGATCCGCTTATCTCTAGAAGCCAATAATTCCAATAATAAATAACCTCTTCTGCCTATAACAGCCAACTTTGGCTTTGGGCCTGGCCCTCAGCTACTTGGGTGCTTCCAGGACTTACCACACGAGAATCCAGTACTCTCACAGGGGCAGGCAAGGGCACCGAACGTTTACTCTGGGAAGGAGCCGGTAAGGAAGGAGCTGGATGTAGTCAGATAGGCCTGGTAAGAACCAGATAACAGGAGCAGAATTGTGAGTGGGAGCGAATCTGTGCACTTTCACTTTGCCGAAAAATTTGCGAATTACCGCAAAATTTGAGAATCGTTTCAAGAAACGCATTGAAGTCAATGGGCATTTAAATAATTTTGATGTGCATCAATTTTGATGTGCATCAATTTTGATGCTAGTAACAATTCTGATGTGCACTAATATTTTTTTGATGCAGGGGCAGCTGGGAAATTGACAATATGTCTAGCCCCATGTCAGATTTCAAAATTGAATATAAAAAAATCTGTTTGCTCTTTTGAGAAATGGATTTCAGTGCAGAATTCTGCTGGAGCAGCACTATTAACTGATGCATTTTGAAAAAACATTTTTTTTCCCATAACAGTATCCCTTTAACAACAGGTGAAGCAAGCCATGCCTACTTGCAAATACAGGATACCAATAGCAATGAACCAGGGTCTTAGCTGTTTGCTCATATTTTCGCGACAGTTCCCCTTTGAAATGCAATAGAGGAACCCACTAAGATGCAACATATTCATATTCATACATATACGTAGAATGGTATACACTTTACTCTTGGTTATATTTACTCTTAGGTTAGAAAATCCAGTCTAAATAGTCTATATAGGAATCTTTACTCTGATCCTATTTAGTTAGAAGGCCAATAGGATTGCTGGACATCCAAAATGTTCTTGCATTCATCACATCTGATTGAGTGTTGACATAAGGAGGTATGGTCATCTATGTGTGTGGTATCTCAGCCTATAGTCAACATCAGGACTTTACTACTAGCAAGGAAACAATGGCGGAATGTGAATTCCATTGTTTGGCCTACTAGGGAAACACATACATGTTATACTTTTATATTCCTGAGTTCAAAATAGTTTAGGGGGTTGATTTATTTTATTTGTCAATGTCTATTGTTACCATAAATCTGATTTACTCACACACTGTATTCTAAAACTAGTGTTACCTAAATATGTCATTACATTCTATATAGTGTAAAAAACAGTTGCATGAAGATTGTGGTCTGGTAGAAATGTAACTAAAGATACATCATGCGGCGCTCGATTTCTCCACCCTCTCCTATAGAAGGCAGGGACGAGAAATCGAGTGCCACACAATGGATCGTCGCCCTGTCTCCTTTTTTTGAAGAGGAGCAACATTTTAAGTTAAATGTGTCTTGGTGTTTTTTTTCGTACAAACAATATTTTTTTTATATAATTTATGTTACTGGTCCTTTAAGAAAAAAATTGAATGGAAAAAACTCAAATCAGCGGGTTTGGGGCTAACAACAGGTTTAATATGAAAAATCAATTTTTGATTCAAAAATACCCTTGAAAACTAAATTTTTTTTTCATGGAAAACACAACTCAACCAATGATAAATAACCCCCTACGTGAACATCCTTTCCATTCATCCATTTAAGGTAATAGATCCCATATCTGTGCATGCCTCTTTATACAAGTTTTGCTTTATAGACGGAAGCTGCAAAAGAACACTACCGATTGTATCCTACCATTGAGATATACTTGAATTTATTTGGAGCTCCCTTTAATGCATTACAACATAATTGCCTGCATTATTCTTTACACCAGGTTTACTATTTACATGAAGGCAATAAGCTATGTTTATTTTTCATACACTTGCTAACCTGATATCTGATATATTTTTATATCTTTTCTTCCAATGTTATGACATGAAAAGTGGATATACCAATATATCTGCTGTCGGCATGTGAAACCTGCTTTTCTTGTCATTGTAATCATTGTGCGGTGTCGGCTAGCAAGGCTTCTCTGTTTGAACAATAACCAGACGCACTGCTTCACTGATCTGCTACTATCTGCCGCATTTATAGTTGGTGCTTTGAACTGAGTTTTAGTCCTTCTGGCTGTGATTTATCAAGATTAACAACAGATACTTGTTTTCCAACCAAAAAAAAAAAAAAAGTGAATGGGGGTAAAATAAAATAATAAGTGGGTAGACACACATAAGATCTGCTGCTGACTCAGTAAACCTGCTGGGACTTTGTGGTTTACTGCTAGGCAACAAACCATCCCCAACACACCAAACACACAACCGCAGAATGAATTACCTCATCTACAAATCAGCTATTTGATATACAGTTCTAGCTGTTTTCCTCTTCAATAATACAGCGCTGCTGAGGCAGCAGGTGCAGAATAAAAATAAGTGGCTTTTTTCACATTTGAAAAGTAATCACTGCTTTGCCCTGTACCTCTGGCTATTTCAATTCCTTGAGCTGTATTATTCTGCGCCTTAAGACTTTCCGCATAGACAATCCCAGGCAGCCTTCTAATTCTGAATCAATGCAATCATATAGAATATTTTCCTTTGTGTTGCAAATACAATAATACAACATCTTTATTGCATCATAAAGCCTCTTATTTAATTTATGCGTTTGCTGGATACCTTATCTCCTTATTTGCCAAGGTAATTGAACCCCGAGGGAATATTATCCGTTATGTAATGAAATATTTAAGCAGAGATTCATGTGTCAATTTTTTACATGTATTGAGAAAGATAAAGTACATTTATTGTTAAGCAGTTCTGGTTTTTGCTGGTATTTGCCCTGCGCAGAAAAAGGAGACATATTACATTGTGTATGTGCAATCGACAGACAGACATGTTTCATTTGGTAATTGGTAGTATAAAAAAGAATCAGTTCTTGTAAGGAGAATATGTGGAGCCAACGCCTATAAATAACATGCAAGGGTCACTAATCCTTGCCTTACTCCTGATATTTACCCCTATCTATGCATCAATATAGTCCCCTTATGAAGCTTTATCAGTAATTCTGTCTTTCCTTATCTGCCCTTCTCTTTCAGTATCAGATAACACTATCATACTTACTATTTTCCTTACTTAAAAGCAACTTATATGAATAGAAGTCACATTTTTTCCATTCTAAAATAGGTTCTCCTTCCCCCCCTAGTTCTGTCCCTACCCATAAAAATGGAGCCCATATATATATAAATATTTAATTTTAATATTTAATTTGGTAGCAATCTATTATCTGGAATGCTTGGGAAATTGAGTTTTTTTACTGAGGATCTCCAAATAAAAATAGTTTCCCAGATTGGTTGCCATAAAGTACAAAGTATTGACTTATTATTTTAAAGAAGGGAAATTATTAATTGAGATTAACTCATTATAAATATGTCCGGCTAAATAGCACCCTATGGGAAAGGCCATTCCCATTTTTGGAGCTTTTTGCATTGTAGGTTTACAGAGTATAGAGTATTAGAGCATAGTTTACTAAGATGTTTCAGATATTAGATATGAGTAATAAATTTGATGTTCCCCATACCCACTATAATGCTTGTCTGAAAACGGCTCAATAATCATCACACAGATGAGGAAAAAGCATAAAAAAAAGTGTGTTGGGGAAATCTAATATTAAACTTATTGGAAGATGTAAAGCTATATTTTCAGTGTGGGCATTTGTTCATTATTTGCATTTGCCCAGGATTAGTGTTGATGAGGGTTGTTGAGTTCCAGAAGATGCACAAATCTGGAATAAGTTACGTGCCTCTAGTATGCGGTGCTGGCAGTGTTAAATTATTGAAAAAGCTGCAATTCCATAGGGCTCATGTATGTCCACAAGTGCAGTTGCGGTCACCACAATTTCCCACTGTTAGTTGCATATAACACTGTTTTACTTGTTGTACTTGGGTTAAAAATGCACTCTTTGCACTTCTATATAGTTTGAACTGTGAATCCGGTCTGCCTTTTCTTCCAAACTGAACAATGTTGCTCCAATTTACGCAGGGGAACCCTAAAGATACCAACATGTCTGGAC
This sequence comes from Xenopus laevis, assembly GCF_017654675.1. NCBI lineage: Eukaryota > Metazoa > Chordata > Amphibia > Anura > Pipidae > Xenopus > Xenopus laevis. Next base: position 147,073,532 of record NC_054379.1, on the reverse strand, counting down.
TAGGTGGTAGCTCCATGGTTCCTTTAGTGCCCAGCGTTAGTGATGCGCAAATTTATTCACCAGGCACGAATTTGCAGCGAATTCCCGTGATTCGCCGTCAGCGAATAAATTTGTGAAACTGCAGCGAAAATTCGCCGGTGTCCATTTTTTTGGAAACCGGGACATTTTTCGCCCGCGAATGTGCGCCGCTGTCCAGAAATGGATGCTGGCGTCCAAAAACGAGACGCTGGTGGCAAAAACGAGACACCAGTGGTGTTTCACAAGTTTTTTGCCTTTTCGCGATGGGTGAAATTCGCGGCCCAAATTCGCCCATCACTACCCAGCGTCAATTGCCACAGTTCAGTTGCACTGAAATAATAGGGTGCACACATGCTAAACACTGCCAATGATGCCAACAAACATCAGAAATGGTAACAGACAGACTTCAAAAATATACAGACTTAGAGTGCTTAATTTGGTACATAGCATACAAATACACTTGAATTAATTTTGGTGGAATTTTGACAAGAGCATTGTCCATATTCAACCAAAACAATTCTAGAATTCAAGGGGATATTTAATTGTGGGAAAAAAACATGGTGATTGAGGTCAAAAATTGCACTTTTCTGGCTGCGCTTACAGTTGTACATGGGCACTAAATAGTTGTTTTTGCATGGTCACAAGTTCCAAGTAAACAAAGTGCACCTCAGTTGCAACTGAGCCTTTATAAGTTAAACCAATTCACGTTGCATTTAGATACACACATATCCTCATTTAAGTGTTTTGTTTCTTTGTATGAGGATGTTACGTTTTCTACATTTATTCATTTAAAATCTGGGACAGGGCTCAGAGAGCTCCAGCAGATGCACAAATCTGGAATAAGTTATGTGCCTCTAGTATGCTGTGCTGGCAGTGTCACTTATCGAGAAAGCTGCAATTCCGTAGGGCTCATGTATGTCCACAAGTGCAGTTGCGGTCACCACAATATCCCACAGTTAGTTGCACATAACACTGTTTTAATTAAAGGTACTTGTGTTAAAAATGCACTCTTTGCACTTCTATATAGTTGAAATGTCAATCCTTTCTTCTGTTCCAAACTGAACACTGCTGCTCCAATTTACGCAGGGGAACCCTGGAGATACCAACACGTCCGGACTAGGTGGTAGCTCCATGGTTCCCTCAGTGCCCAGTGTCAATTGCCACAGTTCAATGCTAGAATTCAAGGGGATATTTAATTGTGGGAAAAAATATGGTCAAAAATTGCACTTTTCTCACTGCACTTACAGATATACATGGGTACACCCCAATTGCAACTGAGCCTTTATAAGTGAAATCAATTCACTCTGCATTTATATATTCATTTAAGAGTGTTGGTTCTTTGTATGAGGATTTTACCTTTTCCTCATTCATAGACTATAAATATGATTTATGAGCTCTGCTTCATTCAGAAACAATCTTTAGTCACCTTCAGATAAGAGCACTGACATATTAATGCCAACGATACAATGAAAAGGAAAAAAATACTCTGTTCTATATTTTGTGCTATAATTCTTCAATGATCCTATAACAGGCAGAAAGCTAAAGGCATCTAGGCTTGAAATTACACTAGAACATGGAATTTAATTAGGCTTTTATACACAGAAGAGACTGTCCATCCCTAGAAAAAAATAGAAAAATCACTTCATAGATGGACTGAAAAGGTCTGGCAGATTGTCATAACCATTCTTTGAACAAATTACTAAACTATATGATAAAGAGGATGGCTGGATTGTTTCATATCATGACCTCAAAACTAGATGTCATTCATAGGAGACACCAGGAAATTATCACATAAAGCTGATGATCCGGAAAATCATAATTCTCCCCTACTTCTTTCATGCACAATATACTGTATAACAGTCCCATTTGACTCACTGTTTGCCTTCTTTCTTCTCCAGTGTTTTTCCCAAAACACTTTTTTGGGTATGTCTTGTTCCTTAACATTGTCCTACTCTGCTTCTATGTAATGACAATTTGTGTGACTATTGCTTGATCTTCCTTTTATATTTCCACTTCCAAACGGCAAACCCCTCTGGTCTGTATATTGATTCCACAGCTCTCTTTCTTAAGGTTTGTAAGAAAGTGGTTAGTCAATAATGTCACACAACTAGATTATAAAAAAACACAATGTGTCATTGTTATTGAAGATGGAAATACTTATCAAGTAACCTTCTTCATCAAGGACTATATCCTGGTGGATTAAAGCAATCCTTCTATCCTTAAATGACGGAGGATTAGTAGTAATCACAATGAGATAGGATTTATCAAGACATATTTATACTAACACAGTTTAAAAGAAAATAGGGAATTCAAGAAAAAAACAGGGGAAAGTGATAAAAATAAATTCAACTGTGTTTTAGATATTTGCATTTGTAGGGGACATTAAAAAGAAAGAGGTAACAGCAATTCTGATTGAATAATCTGTATATTAGAGATTTTTTTTTCAGGTTTAAGGATTGGTTCAACTTTAACGTAATAATGTAGAGTGAAATTCAATCAATTTGCAGTTGGTCCATTGCATTTTTCAAACAACTTTTTGCTCATCAGCTCCCCAGCTATGTGGTTGCTGAGATACAAATAACCTTAGAAATGAGGTAATGGTTTAAATGACAGACTGGTGTATGAATAGGAGAGGGCCTCAATAGAAATATGGGTAAAAAGGAGTAAGAATCATCACCTATCAATAGGAAGTTTTTAAGAAAAATGTAAAAAGCTTTATAAATTGACAGCAAAATGTAGATACAACTTTTATGTATGGAAAGGCTTAAAATATTGTAATTATTTACATAAAAAACTTTAGACATCATATACTTAGGGGTCGATTTATTAGTCTCACATCAATTTCAGTATCAATATTGGCTAAATCCTATAATGTAAAACCAAATCATTTCACTACTTAAAATCAGTTCCACATCCTCATACAGTATTTATAACAACTTGGGAATATATATATATATATATATATATATATATATATATATATATATATATATATATATATATATATATATATATATATATATATATATATATATATATATATATATATATATATAACGAAATCGCAGATGATACCCGCACTCCTTCACATCTCGTTTTGCCGGATGCTAGGTCAAAATTAGGTATGTAGAATTGTAGAAAGGACCAGCACTCCGTTTTCCAAAGAATTCAATGATTTATTCAAAACTCACAGTGTCTCCAACGTTTCGGCCCACTTTGGGGCCTTTGTCAAGGATAAAGTGCTGTGTGTTACAACCTTTAAATACCCACAAACCCTCCAAAAGAGACGCCTTAAGATGACATCATTACCAATCAAATTATTCAATTAAACAATTATATCATAAAATGTGAAAGCTTTGAAAGACATATCCATCATTAAGAAGTGTATAAATACATAAGTATATAGATATATAAATATATATATGTCTTTCACTCGATTTTAAAAGCTTTCACATTTTATGATATAATTGTTAAATTGAATAATTTGATTGGTAATGATGTCATCTTAAGGCGTCTCTTTTGGAGGGTTTGTGGGTATTTAAAGGTTTGTAACACACAGCACTTTATCCTATATATATATATATATATATATATATATATATATATATATATATATATATATATATATAAATATATACTGTATATATATATATATATATATATATATATATATATATATATATATATATATATATATATATATATATATATATAAAAGCCATGGGATTTGTATTAGCAGAATTGTCTGTTAAATAAAAAATATATTCATAATTTGTTGAGCTTTACCCCTTTTTTACCATTTTTATTGGCTTTGCTAGAATTAAAATAACTTTCTGCTGATTTTTTACGAACAGCTGGCTGTATATAGATGTGGTAAACCACTCATTGGCAATACTTTCCTTTATTGTACAGCTGCTGTCAGTGACATTTATATAGTTGACTTTTCAATGTGCCATTGGCTAATAAATTGACAACTGATTTATTTCCATGAGAGTCTCCTATTATTTATCCCCAGTAAAGATAGCCTGCCTGTGCATACCAAGTTTATCATCTGTCTATTTCTTTTTCACTTCCCACTTCCAAGTGGGGTTTTTACTCCTACCTTTCCCCTTCTAGATTGAAAGATAGATTTCTCTATTAGATGTATTTTACCTGAGGCTAAGCCAAACTATTATAGAATATATTTCAAACTACCTTAATATATGACTTGTGCCAACATTTAAAAAGAATTGTTGGTCAAAAATCCAAGGCATACCATATGTATTATTTACAACATCTTTGAAAGTTTAGGTTTTATTTTATTTTTTTTTTAACTTCTTTTTATTATTGATGAATAGACATTCAATACATATCATAGGTGTTTCTGTTTCATACAAGGTTAGAAGGATGTATATATATATATATATATATATATATATATATATATATATATATATATATATATATATATATATATATATATATATATTTCTATTAAGGGTCTTTATAGCTTTAACTATTGTTCTATACAATAAATCTGTATACAGGTGGCAATTTCTCTCTTTCACCCCCCCACCTTCTAGTTTTAGTTTATTTAACTATTATCAGCAAAAAATATTATTTTAACACTAGGGGGGTTATTTATCAAAGTCCGAATTTATCTCAATATTTTCTGCTACAAACTCCGATCAAATCTGCTTGAGTTTTTAATAGGGATGCCAGGCATCCCGGATTCGGCCAAGATTCGGCGTTTCTCAGCAGGATTCAGATTCGGCCAAATCCTTGTGCCTGGCCGAACTGAATCCGAATCCTAACTAAATTGGTTAGAGGGATAGAAGACTTAAAGGGATACTGTCATGGGAAAAAAAAAAATTTCCAAAATGAATCAGTTAATAGTGCTGCTCCAGCAGAATTCTGCACTGAAATCCATTTCTCAAAAGAGCAAACAGATTTTTTTATATTCAATTTTGAAATCTGACATGGGGCTAGACATTTTGTCATTTCCCAGCTGCCCCATGTCATGTGACTTGTGCTCTGATAAACTTCAATCACTCTTTACTGCTGTACTGCAAGTTGGAGTAATATCACCCCCTCCCTTTCCCCCCCCCAGCAGCCAAACAAAAGAACAATGGGAAGGTAACCAGATAACAGCTCACTAACACAAGATAACAGCTGCCTGGTAGATCTAAGAACAACACTCAATAGTAAAAACCCATGTCCCACTGGGACACATTCAGTTACATTGAGAAGGAAAAACAGCAGCCTGCCAGAAAGCATTTCTCTCCTGAAGTGCAGGCACAAGTCACATGACATCGGGCAGCTGGGAAATGGACAAAATGTCTAGCCCCATGTCAGATTTCAAAATTGAATATAAAAAAATCTGTTTGCTCTTTTGAGAAATGGATTTCAATGCAGAATTCTGCTGGAGCAGCACTATTAACTGATTCATTTTGAAAAAAAAATTTTTTCCCATGACAGTATCCCTTTAAATTATCTGTCACGGTTGGGGTTGTTTTCTCTGGAAAAAAGGCGCTTGCGAGGGGACATGATTACACTTTACAAGTACATTAGAGGACATTATAGACAAATAGCAGGGGACCTTTTTACCCATAAAGTGGATCACCGTACCAGAGGCCACCCCTTTAGACTAGAAGAAAAGAACTTTCATTTGAAGCAACGTAGAGGGTTCTTCACAGTCAGGACAGTGAGGTTGTGGAATGCACTGCCGGGTGATGTTGTGATGCTGATTCAGTTAATGCCTTTAAGAATGGCTTGGATGATTTTTTGGAGAGACAGAATATAAAAAGGCTATTGTGATACTAAACTCTATAGTTAGTATAGGTATGGGTATATAGAATTTATGTGAAAGTAGGGAGGGGTGTGTGTATGGATGCTGGGTTTTCATTTGGAGGGGTTGAACTTGATGGACTTTGTCTTTTTCAACCCAATTTAATATGTAACTTTGTAACTATGCAACTAATTTGCATATGCAAATTGTGGGTAGGGTGGGATTTCACGTGACTTTTTGTTACAAAACAAGGAAATAAACCAATTTTTCCACTTTTACCTTTCCCACCCCTAATTTGCATATGCAAATTAGGATTCGGATTCGGTTTGATACTCGGACGAATCTTCCAAGATGGATCCAGCCGAATCCACTATTTTGGATTCAGCCGAATCCATCTTGGAATAATGGATTCAGTGCATCCCTAGTTTTTAATGCTTATTTATTATTACATTTTCCGAAAAATTAGTGATTTTTTAAAAGTCTGATTTTATAAAAAAAAAAATCATACATTTTTTGTGTATTTTGCATTCGGAGTTTAGTAAATAACCCCCCAGGTCTGCGTGTGGCTTTGTGCATGTTGGTACTTGGTTTAAAATAAATCAAATTATATTCTGGTGTTTCACTGCATAAAACAATTTATTTTACACTTTGTATGCTAAAAAAACGAGTCCATAACGTAGTCCAAAACACCCCCCCCCCTCAAAGTTCAGACCTTCCCTACCCATTCAAGAATACTCTTTGTTTTTCCAATGGTTCAGTTTAATGCAGTTATGAGAAATGATGTTTCTGCCTCTTTTTCTAAAGATAGACAGCTAGATGATAATTAGATGATAGATCAGTACAGTAGTTAGATAGATAGATGATAGATAGATAGATAGATAGATAGATAGATAGATAGATAGATAGATGATAGATAGATAGATAGATAGATAGATAGATAGATAGATGATAGATAGATAGATAGATAGATAGATAGATAATAGACAGATAGATAGATAGATAGATAGATAATAGACAGATAGATAGATAGATAGATAGATAGATAGATAGATAGATAGATAGATCGGCTCAGACAGCCCATTATGCCAATTTTTGAAAACAAATCATTATTCCTGTCCCCCACTTAAATTATTAAAGTTCAGATTTGGTTCCTAGAATTTTTAAGCCATTTTCCAACCAGTTTAAAATTTATCAGGTAAGAATTTTTTTTGGACATTTTAAATGATTTTGCTCATTTGTCACAGCAATGTCCCTTTTCCGCAAGAATTCTGTCAGGAATCCATTTGTAAAGTCATTGAAAAATGTATGTGTTGAAAAAAATTTCAAGTTATGTCAGTTGTTGAATAAGGAAACAATCTATTTTTAATGTCCTTAAGAGGAACTTGGATGAATTCTTGGACTGCCATAATATTCTATTCTACAGTAATCTCAAGCTCCCAAGTGTTTTAGGTGAAGATATGTGAAAGCATTAATAAATATCAGTATAATGTCGGAAACACTTTTCAGAGCAAGATTACTCATTTTCAAGAACTTGATTCTTAGGGGGTTATTTACTATACCCCGATCCTGAAAAATTCACAATTTTTTTTTTATAAAATTGTACTTTTAAAAAAATCATTATTTTTTCCAGAATTTATTAAACCCTGAGCATGGGAAAAGTCAGAATGTGAAAATAAGGCATCTCAGACCTGTTGAGGTTTGTAAGTCCAATGATTTTTTGATGTGCACTGGGTTTTTGGCAATACCCCGAAGTTTTCAGAGTTTTTGGGCAAAATTCTGAGTTTTCGGGTGAAAAATCGGATTTTCGAATCCATTTTCCGGATTTTTTCCAGCAAACAAAATTATAAGTGAAAGTGTATTAATAAATAAGCCCAAAAAACCTGTGCAGATTTGGTCTGAGTTTTTTTCAGAAAATATTGAGATAAATTCGGACTTTGATAAATAACCCCCTTAATAAATCAGCCCTAAATGGAAATTTGATGGAAATTCGGACTTTGATAAATAACCCCCTTAATAAATCAGCCCTAAATGGAAATTTGATTACAAAAAAGGGACAAAGTCTTGCCAGACATTTGAGTTTTTTGATCACAAATTCAGCTGTTTTTGAATAGAATACTCGTAAATGTAATCACTTCACATCTACTGAGATGTCATAGAAATCAAAGGGAAGACTTTTGGCATGTTGATAACCATGATTTTTCTCTTACAAACATAAAAAATCACAATATTTCCTGATTTCTCAACTGACTTGAAAACGAATGGAAAGCAGTGGGTTATGAAAATTACCATTATTTTCTGTGCTTTAATGCCATCATGCTTGACGCATTCAAAAATTTTCACAAAAAGATCCATGGAAATTCTCAATTGTAATTGGGATCATCATAATGGAGATGTCGTGATTTTGGCAAATGTGCCCCTAAGGGGGGTTATCTCATAGTGATTGGTGAATCTGAATACACTGAAATGAACGGGCAACAAATTTTTTTGGCCCGATACAAATTGCATGCAACAATTTTGACATTTTTGGAAAAAAAATTCACCCAGTTTTTTTTTTGGCAAATATCCCATTTTTAGGCTGATATTTATCTTTATCTCTGATATGAGATGATATAAGTAGATGTACTATATACCAAGGGTTATAAGTAATGGTGAACAAAATGATTAATGGCAGTTACATGGAGCCTCATTCACTATGGGTCTGTCTGATGATGGATTATGGATTTTATTGAGTATGTATAAAATTGGACATAGATAATTCTTATGTAAGAAAGCTAAATGTGCTCTTGGAGATATATCCATGTCTTCAAATTTATTTACATGCCAATTCCTAATTGGTAGTAACATATGTCTGCTAATTGACATAAAATCTCCACCTGTCCATTGTCAGCAGTTTTGCTAACCATTCAGTTTGATGAAAAAAGTTTATCTCCTAATTCAATTCCAGATTTTCCAATAGACCCATTTTTAATTCAATGAGAAAAACATATATCACTGTTTATCACACGGAAACTCTAATGAAGTCTATGGGGAAACTAAATTAGGATATGAATTGGATAGGAACTACTGTAAATTGAATCTCACCCTTTAGTTTTAAGGTGATAAACCATAAAATAATGTTTTCTCCCGCTTAATCTGACCCTATCTTAGATTTGTGTAAATTATATGGATTTTGGCTCCTTCATGGACAAAATTACACTAGATTGGTGGAGAGAAATGCTGCATTATGGATAAAAAAACAGTGACTTGCATCTGAAATTACACACTACACACTGCAAGGGGGGGGGGGGGCGCAGGGTGTACATTTGTATAGGGCCCAAGCCTAAAGGGGGTCCGGCTGTGCTGCACAGCCAAAGTCTTTTAGTGCCGAAGACCCAAAGAAGCGAACGGAACAGAAGCCAGGAAAGAAAAGACCCGAAGTTGAAGTCCTGAAGTCCCAAGGCACCACCCCGAGGCACCACCTCGAGGCACCAAAGCCGCAAAAAAAACAAAGCCACGAAAGGAGCCTAAGGTAAGTTTCACTGAACACCAGTGTTTTTTTAAAAAAAATTTAATAAACCTTTAGCCAACAATGTATTATTTTAATACTATATTGGCCCCTGGCCACCAATGTTTTTTTTTTTTTTTATACGGGGGCCCTAACCACCAATGTTTTTCTTTTAACTTTTATGGGAGGCCTTGGCAGCAATGTTTTTTTTTTTTTTTACTCATAATTTGACTTATAACTTGTGTGGGGGGGTTATCATTTTTTAGCGCTGTCTGTGTGGCCTTTTTACAGTTGTGTGGGGTGCGTGGTATCTGGGGTTGGGCTTGGGGGCTGGGGTAGACTGGGACCAAGGGCACAGAAAATTATGTTATACGGGCCCCATGATTTCTGATGGCGGCTCTGCACACTGCAGTGACATAAATGATCCCTTATGACATCACCAGATGTACTTTGCCATCACTTGTTACTTTTAAGGTCCATGTATGCTCATTTTCTTTTTTCTGTTTTTTCAGAAAAATTCATTTGCAAAATTTATGTCATTCTAAAATGTAATAAATCAAAATTATATCTGGGCTATTTATATGCATTACTCTTATTCTCTTTTTTGTGGTTTCTGTAAGAAAATTAATATTTAAAACACATGATTTTTCTCTCGAGCTATATTTTGCATATAATATTTGTTTTAGTTTAAAAAATGTACTTTGAAATACTAGCAAAAAGGGCACTTTCTATGCTGTCTCAGTGTTTTATTCTAAAAACTTCAAACGCTTTCTAAAATGAAGCGTATCATATTCTCACTAGGGAAAGTCATGTTCTTAAAGCAAATTGTTATGCATGTGACACCAGATATTACTGTTCAGTGAATCAGAACAACCCTAATGGAGTTACAAGGATCTTATTTTACATTTTATACTTGGTAATTTTTATAAAGGTTACAATTTTGTGCACGTCCAGATGGGAATAATGGTATATATCAGTTGGCTACAATAAATGAGGTACAAAAGTTTAATAAGCATTATGGTGAACGATAGATCATGCATACATAATGTGAAAATCACATTATTATTAGTTAAAGAATGTATATGTATGTATGTATATGTAGCGCTATAGTAAACTGCCTCTTATATAGCAGTTATAGCTACTTTCCTTTGTGGACTCTCACCACAGATGAGCTCTCTTTCTCAGGGGCAAGCCCTCGCAACGAGGTGGAGGAAGGATGTAATGCAACTGTAACTCGGTGCAATAGCACAATGATGGGCGCCAGTAGTTCTTTAACCGTAAACCAAAAGAATATTTATTGAACAATAGAGCATGAAGATGATCAGTACAATTATCCACAATGGAGCATCAAATACCACAGCAGCATTAAAGGAGCTTATACTCACAGCACGCATAGGCTGAATCCCCACAGGCCAGGGAATAACAGCAGAGAGTAGTTGCAACAGGTGTGGGTATTAATATATCTTCAGTACTCAGGAACTCCTGGTTGCTCTTAGGGGAAACCTACCATCCCTAATCTCAACACTTTAGTCCCTCTCTGGGTCAGTATTACCCGGGAATCTTAATCCCACTAATCTCCTCGTAGGAGCCTTGAGCTGCTCAACTAGTTAACCTCTCTATCACTCCTAGAGTGATCTATGAACAAGTATAGCTATCTACTTACTAGGATGCTGGGCTCTAGGGTCAGCACTACCCATTCCCTTCCAGCCTGCTTGGTTGGGCTAAAGTAATGGACCTAGAGCACATGGCTCCTAAACCTTTTATACTCTGGCACAGCGCCACTCAGGTCACCGTGTGAATTGCAAGGGTTACATAAGACAGGAGCACAATACCCCTCCCAACTGTATTTTAGGACCCACTTAGGTATCCAAATAGCTAGGGATGGGCCTGTCAATAAAGTGTAAGGGTGTCTAAGATTTTCACATCCCTACATTCTCCCCCTGGTGAATTCCTTCCGTCCCGGCAAGGAACCTTCAAAGAATCAATACTGAAAATATAGCAGTTAAGGCACATCATGCAAGAAACCTTTTCAAAGAACACATTGCATTACTATACCATTACCTTATAACCTCTTCGGGGTAACTCTCCTGAGTAAACCCAGGTACAATGGCATAACTGAAAGAAAACATATCAATAGCACAGTTTCCTTCATGAACAGGTAAACTTTTATTGGTACACCTATAAAAGAACACAAGTTAGAAATACTGCAGTTCAAACACAATCAGTATTCTAGTCCATCAAACATTCGAACCCACAATCCTTTTTGAAAATGCACTTAGGAGAAATTGGATGAACCTACCAACGGACAGGTATTACCTAAAACAGTCCTTGGGCATAACTCCAACTGAAGTAAAACGAAAAACAATCTTCCCCTGTAGAAAGTTCAGTACCTTGAAGGGACAGGAAAATAGGCAGATAGCTCAAAAAAAAATAGCTACAAACAAACTCCCAATGGAGTATCAGCAGATTAAATCATGTGAAGAAATCTTGCCACAGCTTTTCACGGCATTCTTTAAAATGGTGCGGCCATACCACCATTCCCTTTCTATGGAACGCAGATACTGCCAATCCTTCTCTCTCCTCACTTTGTCAGGATTGGTAAGGCAACTGTGGTGCATCTTTTCTTTGCGGAGAATCTCATCTATGAGCCAATTTTCATAAGATGCCGCCACCTTCTCATACACCCACAGTGGTGCATAGGGCATGAAATATCCCCAAGTTCTATGAACATGAAAATTTATCACCCTCTGTACTCTGGATACAGAGGTGAATACATTGGGGTCTGCCCGTCCTGGCAGCACCCAAAAATCTTTTTCCTCCTCAGGGCCAATGATGGGAGGTGCAGTGAAGCTGGAAGGTCTCTCTATAGAAGGTGTTGGCTCAGACACGGCTTCGGGAGTTTCCTCTTCATATTCTTCCCATCCAGGGGCTCTTTTGAGGATGGAGTCATCAGCAACAACAGGAATGATAGCAACCAGTCCTTCCTCCCTCTCTAGGGATATCTTACCCCACTCGTGATGGTACAACTCCGACACGTGAATGCTCTCTCCTGGCTCACTAAGAGTTTGAAACACGGTCACCTTGGGGCACACATTCTTTGTTGGCTCACTAGCCACAGATCGTCGGCTCTGACATCTGACCTGAGCCGGAAGGTCCAATGTGGAAACTCCATCACTGTCCACACTGGCAGAGATCCACTTTTCTAACAGGTCCTCCTCATCCTCCAGGATTGGAGGATCTCGGATGGTTGGTGCAACAGGCGCAATAGTCCCCAACCTGCCAAAAGAAAACTTCCTCCATTCCACATCAGAACTAAGGACTGGAAGTGGTGCAGGAACAGCTGGGGCTGTATAGACAGTCACTGTTAAATCCCCATGAGGTCCCATGCCACTGAGCAATACTTTGCGGGGCAAAGGATCATCTTTGGGGCAAATCGTCACAAGAGGCTCCTGGTCAGTTCCAACATTCTCCTCTGCTGAGGCATGGAACAATTCAGGATTTGAATTCACCTCCCACGAAACATCAGACTCAGCATAGCTAGATATGAACGGCTGAAACATTTCCTCCTCTGAGGATACAAGAGCAGCTTCAGGCCTGCAAGCTGCATCAGGCTCTAACACGTGCCACACCCCTTCTGGAAAGTTCTCTTGGGGTGTGCCAGGGACCCAACAGTCAGGATCCTCAACTGTTAGTAAGGGATCCAAATCTCCCCCTGGTACATCTGAAACTGGGGAAGACACTTTAAGAGGCAAAAGCGCAGGACACGCCAGAATATTTTGTTCACCCTCGGACTTTAGCAAGGGGGTAGTAGGAGTCACATCAGCCGCCCGGCAAGACGGCACTCTTTCGTGACCCGCAGTGGCGATCACAAGTTCCTCTCCCCCTGGTAGAATCAGATCAGTCTGCGAAGCACAATCGCACATGAGCTTAACCTCACTGAGTTTTAAGGCCGGCACTGTTGCAGACACTGAGACAGACTCGGGCATAGACACAAAGTCCATAGCAGGCTCAGGGACCGGTGTAGGGACAGGCTCTGGAGCGGAGTCGGAGACAAGCTTGGGTGCAGCTCCAGATATGGGGCCCGCAGCCGCTGACACCCCGGGGGCACCCTCTATCTCGTTGTAGATGAGAATAGTTTTGCCGCTCACCTTGTCCCGTATCCGGTCCACCAAGGGGGATTGATCAGCCCGCTTGAATGGTCCCATCCACAGATGAGCTTCACACTGGAAACAAACACTCTCCGGATCTTCCAAGGCGTCGGGTGCTTCCAAGTCGCACACTCCACAGCCCGGAATCATGGTTCCCCATTCACTTGGGGTAAAGGTTCCTTGGTATATATACTGCCACTCAGCCTCCACCCGGATAGGAACGGAATCAGCTCTCGCTCGAGGGGGCAAAGACTCCATGGGCAACTCTGGAACACCGGGTTCGGAAATCGGCTCCATAACAGAATTCAGGTCCCGGTCTACTAGCTCCGAAGATCCTAGCAGCATGAACGGCAAACAGGATATCCCAGCCAAGCTATCTTTTAAATTAGGACGTCGCGACATCTCCTCAATAACGCCTCTTAGAGGTGAGTGAGCACGCCCCTTATTTCTTCGCGGGCTTTCCGACTTAACCCCTTCTGGGCAGGTCAAGGACACAGGGTGTGGCGCAGCAGAAAATTTCTTAACAGCCACTTTTCCTGTGCGAGGGGGAATAGGTGGCGGTATAGCAAAACAGCTATCCACCAACGAGTCTTTTTCCTGGGCAATATTAGGACATTCCTCAACGGGCAAACTGTCACTACAGTCCTTGACATCATCAGCTAGGAACGGATTAAGCCCAGGGGTAGACACATTAATCTCATAATCATCAGACACTTTAGTACTGCAGCCCTCTTGTTCTCCCGATAAACTCGAGCAGTTGAAAGAGTCAGTTACACAGTCACTAAAAGGAGCTAGCGGAAACCCAAATGGAGGGAGTGTTGGCGGGCTCTGGTACCGACAAGGGCACCCTTCCTTCTGTACTCCCATCGGATAGACTCTAGAAGGCCAGGTGCTTTTCTGGGGCACTGCAGGAACCCAATATAAGAGCCGAACAAATCCCTTCTTGTCTGAGGGTTCTCTAGCTACATAAGCAAACGCATCAAATATAGAATTTCCCATTAGCGATTGATTCACAACGTCTATGGGACATTTCTCAGGTACATCATCGACCATAAATGTGTATTCAGGATCCGCTCCCATATCCAGGGACCAATCCCACATTGCAGCTTCAGATAGGGGAGCCATAATGTTTAATAAGGACAGAACCAAGCAAACAATACACTTCTCACTGGAATCAGTATGGCAGCACTGGGGGAATAAGAACTACAGACTTTCCCCACAGTAAGGTGCCTTTTTCCTACTGGGTCCGCACACGCAGCGCCTGTCACACTAGGCTGCGTGCAGTATAACAATTAATGGTTACAGTTAACCCTTTAGAGCCCCACGTTGGGCGCCAAAATGTAGCGCTATAGTAAACTGCCTCTTATATAGCAGTTATAGCTACTTTCCTTTGTGGACTCTCACCACAGATGAGCTCTCTTTCTCAGGGGCAAGCCCTCGCAACGAGGTGGAGGAAGGATGTAATGCAACTGTAACTCGGTGCAATAGCACAATGATGGGCGCCAGTAGTTCTTTAACCGTAAACCAAAAGAATATTTATTGAACAATAGAGCATGAAGATGATCAGTACAATTATCCACAATGGAGCATCAAATACCACAGCAGCATTAAAGGAGCTTATACTCACAGCACGCATAGGCTGAATCCCCACAGGCCAGGGAATAACAGCAGAGAGTAGTTGCAACAGGTGTGGGTATTAATATATCTTCAGTACTCAGGAACTCCTGGTTGCTCTTAGGGGAAACCTACCATCCCTAATCTCAACACTTTAGTCCCTCTCTGGGTCAGTATTACCCGGGAATCTTAATCCCACTAATCTCCTCGTAGGAGCCTTGAGCTGCTCAACTAGTTAACCTCTCTATCACTCCTAGAGTGATCTATGAACAAGTATAGCTATCTACTTACTAGGATGCTGGGCTCTAGGGTCAGCACTACCCATTCCCTTCCAGCCTGCTTGGTTGGGCTAAAGTAATGGACCTAGAGCACATGGCTCCTAAACCTTTTATACTCTGGCACAGCGCCACTCAGGTCACCGTGTGAATTGCAAGGGTTACATAAGACAGGAGCACAATACCCCTCCCAACTGTATTTTAGGACCCACTTAGGTATCCAAATAGCTAGGGATGGGCCTGTCAATAAAGTGTAAGGGTGTCTAAGATTTTCACATCCCTACATATATATATATATATATGTATATATATATATATATATATATATATATGGGTTCGTATGGTTCCAGCACTCCAACACTGAGGTATAATATACCCAGGTGCTATTCCATGCCAAATATTCAGTAATCCACAGAAAAAAATATATGTGGATCCAATTAACCTATTGAAGGATTGAGTTTTGTGATGTCATGCACCAAAGTGAGGCTGTTCACTGATTATGCTGTTTTTAACTATTTAAAGTGATTTTAAATAAGAATCTGGGTCTTGATAAAGGTCCAAGCAGGGGACCGAAACGTTGACCTGTTTTCTTTTTAAGCATGAACAAATAAAGTTAAAGATATTTTAAAACCCCAGTGTGCATTCCTAATTCTGTGGATTACTATATATATATATATATATATATATATATATATATATATATATATATATATATATATATATATATATATATATATATATATATATATATATATATATATATATATATATATATATATATATATATATATATATGGACAATTACAAGAGTCCTCTGCACTCAACCCATTATCAATATATTTAAGACAGAGCTTTCTGCACACTAGATCCCTTACCTGTTCTCAATGATAAAGTGAGCAGTGTGAATTATTTTATACACATACAATCTGTCAATCACTTCTGTGATCAAGAGATATTTTATGGTCCTAAATGTCTGTTTCTGCTTCTGTAACTTCAAGATGACAGTGGGGAGCAGGGTCGGACTGGGCCGGCGGGGCACTGGGTTAAAACCCAGTAGGCCCCAGACCCAAATCCGCGATTTTTGCTGTGCTCTCTGCCGCGACCGCCTGTAAAACAAAGTGTGCGGGTAGTTGTTAGCATGTAAAATGAAGCACGCATGTGCACAAGGACCTGGACAGCAGCCCTGGCGGGCCCTGGGCCCCCCAGTCCGACCCTGGTGGGGAGTGAGCCAAGAAATCCAGGAGCAACAGGGCCTTGACACGGTTAGGAAATAGGGAACCATATACAGTAGGTGAAGAGATAGGGCTTATAAGTGTAGTAGTTCGATAGGACAGGAGGAGGAGAGTTGGAAGGGCATAGTTAGAAAAATTACACAACTGGTTTACAATAGTCTTGTTGGTTTTGACTACTGTTTCGAGGAAGTACTACTAATCCTACTATATTTTATCTTAATATTAGGGATGTTAGGTATATTAGTGAAACCACTATTATGGGATTTGTCCTAATCCCGAACTGAATCTGAACCCTAATTTACACATGAAAATTAGGACCAGGAAGGGTGAAAGATAACAGCACGTTGTGCACACAGTTACATTTTTTTACAACCTTGTTTTTGTGATGAAATGTCTCGTGATTTTAAGAATACAGCTTTGGTTCACCTAGGCCCTTGGATGCATCTGAATCCAAATACTGCTGAAAAATGTTGAATCCTGGTCAAATCCTGAACCGAATCCTAGAGTCAGTACATGCCTACTTAATATAACAGGTTCAGCTGTATAGTTTTAGATTTATGTTCTAATTCTACTATGATTCAAAGAGAAGCAGAACATGCAACGTATAAAACCACATATATTGTATGAAAGCCGCAGTTTAAATCGTGCATAGTGCAAATATTTAGTCATCTTTGATTCATTATAAACTATGACCTCAGATAATATATATTCTAATATATTTATCATGGACGGGTTTTGTTTTCCAGCCAGGGAAACATAAAATGCTAGTGTTTCAATGTATTTGCCAACCACTAGAAATTAATAGATGTTTGCCTATAGAAATATTTGATATGTAAAAATTATATGAAAAATGACCTCCTCCAGTGCTGTAATCTTTATTGATTCTGTTATAAAATAAAGTGGCACATCAAAACAACCACCTACTATTATTTTACATTCTATATTACAGTACTTCTCTTCTACTTCATGGGCAGTCCTCCAGGAGACCTGTAGGCTACATAACATGTATTTTATTTTTTAATTTTGCAAATTTACTGTTGTGTTTTGTCTGTAAAGGTTCTTGAGTGATTCATTAAGCCCATCTGTTTATGAAAATAGTCAAGCACTAGCATTCACTGTGCATTTTGTCCCAGACAGCAGATGTACATCATTTAATAGTAAGTATACTGCCGACTTATTCATCAGATTCATACAGGAGACATCTGCTTAAAATTATGCTCAAAATGTTGCACATTTTTTAACCTGCTTCATAGTTGTGCTTCCCTTGGAGCCAGACAGCAGTGTTTTTCTAGCTAATCGTTTCTTCCAGCTAGTTATTAACTTGCCAGAGATTAGAACATTATTCTTATTATATGATGTGTAGGTTATCGCTTTTAAAGACACTGACTTCACGCATAATTTCAAATAAATTCATAAACTGACAACAGAATAAACTTGATAGAAAATAATCCATTCCGTTACCCCTATTTTGCATGGAATGGCATATCTATTGTGTTCACTCAGAAGCTAAAGTCTGTCCTTATAGTCTTTAAATGAATGTAAAATACAAGAGGAAGGGAACCAGTGAGCAGTTGTTGAAGCCAAAAGTCTCTAAGTATATTGGTTGGAAGGAACCTGAGTGGAGTTGCCAAACTTCATTAATCATCGTGCATATATTCATATTAGAGGCTGTTATGTTTGGAGTAACATTTAAATTATCATGTAAGTAGGGAATTGGTTTCCCTGCATTGCATTACAGGTACCCCCAGAAGAAGTGGCAAAATAAGCTGTCGTTTGAATTACATTGGGTCAACGTCTTGAGGTTATGTTCTTGAAAGGGTCATCAAGACACATTTTCAGAATTATGCACAACTAATTAAATGGGCATTACCAATGGCACTATTAAATATTGAGCTTGTTTAATTATTGTACTGTATGCCTAGATACTACCCTTAGTAGGGCTTATGGTACCCGTTTTTCTATTTAAATAGTTATGTGTGAGTGAATGAGTTATTTTATACACAGATCTCTCATCAAGTAACCAGTGGGCTGAATAACCTTATAATGTTTGAGAAAAACTCGCTGATCTTGTTGTTTGGGTTTGGAATTAAATGACTGTATCATCAAGAACTGTAAAGGAATAGGACTACCAGGTCTTTTCATGTGCATTCATAAAGGCTTTGAGCCAAGCTGATTTTCTTAAGAAGTGGCACTTCAGTGACCAAACATTGATTAATCAGTAAATTAAAAACAAATTAGCTAATTGAGGAGTGTGTGTGACACACATCTACAAAATGCAAGCTAACCTCTAAATGGTGTATCAATCACAAATAAGAATAAGACTGTAACCACAAATATATTTAGAAAATTATAAAAATGGATGATAATAGATATTTCCCTTCATTATCATGGGCATTTCATTTCTGGCCTCCCCCAAACAATAAATACATCACTAATAATGCAAAATTTGAACATGCATGTTATATTGTTGCAGAAGAGATGCATATTGGATTTTTTTAACAAAGGTTTTAAAAACTTGAATAAATAAAAAGCTGATTTGTTACTAGCAGCTTTAAGCTAACCTGTAGTAACCCTGAACACACCAACAAAAATTACTCTACCTAGGATTTTTAGGCAATTTCATGTTTTCAGAAGGTTAGTTGGTCATTTTAAACTCTCTTTAAATGCAAGACAGTTTAATGTGCTTCAGTCAAATACATGTATCGCTAAACTCCTGTGTTAGCATTCCGTTATGCAAATTACAGTTCCATATTTGGATGTAAACGTGAGACAACTTACATGGTCATTTGCTAATAATGAAATGCATTATTATACAGACAGTTTCAGGCATTTTCGAACCATTATGCTGGAGGGCATTAGTGCAATGGGATTCGTTTGTATGTCCTTCAAATAATGGATAAACTAAAATTCCAAGCAAAAGTAAATCTTCTGTATGCTGAAGTTAAATAAGTCAAATGGATTTCAGGGATAAGAAATTTCCAAACAATACTCCTATAGAACTTACATAATGTATGTACAGTATATGTAACGGAGAGACCTGTTTATCAGTATTATCATTTTAGTGGTTTAAGAATAACCACTAACTATGAATAAACTATTTTTCTCTCAAGTGGTGAATGCCATGTAATTTATTAAAAGATATGAATATAAAAAGTATGAAAATATGAAAACCTCTAAAACTTCTAAAAACCTCCAAAAATTTTAGCTTTTCGGACAATTAGCAAAATAATATCCAATAGGATGATAGCAGCTCCCATTGACTTTTATGGACCTTGACTGCTTTTACCTGGTTAAGTTTTGTATTAGAGTTTTTTTGTGGTTTTTACAGTTCATAAATCTCAAATCTTTAGAGTTTTAGAGAAAAAAACACAAGTTTTTAGATTTTAAAAATTGGATTTTTTTAAAAAAAAAAAAACAGAAATCTGAATTATAGTAAATAGGCCCCAAAGAGTATTTGAGCACAGGCAGCAATAGCATTGAGTATACTTAAATGGTTTGCACATTGGCAATACTTAGAGATTTTACCTATTTGGCTATACAAAGTGGGGGGGGGGGGGGTTGTGGTAGAGTGTATGCCTTATACACAATAATATACTCAATAATAGACAAAGAAAGGTTTGTATATTATGCAATCAAATGCACTACTACAGGTTAGCTTTCCCTACTCTGAGCTTGATTAACAATATGTAAAAATGGTTAATGATTTGTCTTACTTAAAATCACTTATTAATGCTAAGGGGTCTATTTATTAAAATTATTAGAATAATATTAAATTCAAGATGGTGTTTTTATAGAAAATCACAGCAACGCAAATTCTGGAGATGCAGAAATCAAAAAAAAATAGAATGACAACATTTTCACCTAAAACCTGGAGAACTTCAATGGAGATCAATGGAAAGTGTATTTTCAACTTTAAAGCTATTTTATTTTTCAAGTTTATTTTATAAAAAAGAATGAAACAATGTAATTTTCATTGCTATCAAGGATTTTTCTGCAAATTAAATGAAATTATTAGTATTAACTAGTCAGGTTTTTCATAAATATCAATTTCAAAAATATTTTTACAGCAAACTTTTGAAAATAAAAAATAGACTTCAGAAACCAATAAATCTGTATCACCATGTTGCAGTACATATGGAGGTTTGTTGATTACAGCATTCCCTAAATGATGTTAATAAATACAAATTATTGTGAAAAAATAAATGATAAAGCAGAAAATCTCATAACACAATGTGCATTTTTGATTTATAAATAAATCAGTTATAAATAAATATAAATAATACTTCTAGAATTGGAGAAATACTCCATTTATTAGAGGCCAATATCTAGTATAAATGACAGGGTCCCACTAGGGCAGTGATCCACACACTGTGAGGCTGGCCCTTTAAGAGTTTTGAATTTTTTTTAGTCATGGCATCACTAAACTAGTATCATGAACATAAGCAAATATTTGACCAATTGTAGTAAACCATAGCTATCAATAAAGTTTTTTGCTGGGCAGAGAACCAGCCCACCATGTGAGTAATACAAGGTCAAGCTTTTAACTTAAACCGGAATTAGCTGGTCATCGGTAGATCTCAAGACACTGTCAACAAACAGCTCAATTAAATTACCCTCCTGTTTAATTATTTACATTATATCACAGTTTATTTATTAAGATTACATATTAAACAGTTGTTAAATACAGCAATGTACATTTGCTCATTAATCAATATATTTAAATAATATTTTCAATTGAACAGAATGCTAACAATGCTTTTATGATTGTAGATCATAATGGGACAAAATCACAAAAAGTAGACCTCACATTAGTAAAGTATGGGAACTCCTGTTTTAGGGCAATGATAGACAAGGAGATTAAAGGAAAACTATACCCCCCAAACAATGTAGGTCTCTATTAAAAGATACTGAGTAAAACAGCTCATGTGTAAAACCCTGCTTCCTGGAAATGAACCATTATCATAATAATATACTTTTTTAGTAGTATGTGCCATTGGGTAATCATAAATAGAAAATTGCCATTTTAAAAAATAAGTTCCGCCCACTGAGATCGTAAGATTCACTGTGCACACATACAAACCACATGTTAGGTCACATGAGCCAATTAACAGACAGAGTTGTGTCTTTTGCTTCCTCACTTCTTCCTGTTACA
This sequence comes from Xenopus laevis, assembly GCF_017654675.1. NCBI lineage: Eukaryota > Metazoa > Chordata > Amphibia > Anura > Pipidae > Xenopus > Xenopus laevis. The sequence continues at coordinate 147,051,842 of NC_054379.1, read as the reverse complement.
GTTAGTGTTGTAGTATTTCTGGTCAGGTGATCTCTGAGGCAGCACAGATAGAGTCACGAAATGGTGGTTCAAGGCAAGAGATGTAAAAGGGCAATATTTATGTAAATATATATTCCAGTTTGGTAAGATTCTTTAATATGTCATTCAATTTGATATAAACTATCTGTTGCTTAAGTATTCATTTTGGGGGTATAGTTTTCCTTTAAGGAGATTAGGGTCACTTTGGTTTTCAGAAGTCACCCAAAGGTTCCTCGGTACCCCTTAAGCAATTGTATACTATATGTACTAGTATTAACTTAGACTATCATGGATTTTAGCTTGCAGAATAACATAACTGTATATTTTATGAGTATTTACTTTTTGTAAACAGGGAAAAAGTCCTGTGGGACATAGAGAACAAACATGTTGATAGAAGTGAAACTGATACCCCTCTATTAATGGCAAATTAATCCTAGATTTAATTTAAAGCATGTTTTAGCAATCAAAACAATCATTTTCCATGTAGCCAGGTCGGGACTGAGAATTAAAATAGGCCCTGGCATTTCAGGCACACAGAGGCCTAATCAGCCCACACAGAGGCCCAAACAGCTCCCAGTAAATACTGATTTTCCATGGCACCTTATAGCAGCCCCTCTGGCATTTGCAAGAACCCACAGATTGCCAGTCCAGGCCTGCATGTAGCTCTCTTCCCTATGTCATAGGTTTCAACCCTATCATCCCTTGTCACGGGTTCTACCCTTATATTGTGCACAAAAGAAAGAAGACTAACATCTGACATTCTCCAGAAGGGAGGAAACAAGGATATGCAAATAATGGAAACAAATATGTAGAAATGTGTGTCATGCAAGTAAACTCTTTCATATACAGGTATGGGACCTGTTATCCAGAATACTCTGGACCTAGGGTTTTCCGCATAACCATTTCTTTATGTAATTTGGCTCTTCATACCTTAAGTGTTAATACTAGAATATCATGTAAATGTTAAATAAACCCAATAGGCTGTTTTTGCTTCAAGTAAGTATTTAGGATATCTTAGTTTTGTTCAAGTACAAGGTCATGTTTTATTATTACAGAGCAAAAGGAAATCATTTTTAAAAATTTGGATTATTCGGATAAATGGAGCCTATGGGAGATGGCCTTTCCATAACTCTGAACTGTCTGGATAACAGGTTTCCAGATAACAGATCCCAAACCTGTACTATGCTTAATAGAATATATGCTCTAGGCTTACATTCTACTTGCCCAATCTTGCCCAAGTGAAAACATTTATATACACTGTACCATAAAATAAATAGAAAGGTTTCAAGCATAACAAAAGAAAACCATTTGTTCACTAAATAAATTGATAAAAAAGAGATCATAAATTGATTAGACAAAGGATTTGTTATTTTGTTGTGCTCTTTGCATTGTTACTGGCTGATTGGATTTATGTGGATAATATATGTAAGCAATGCATTCCGTGTATTCCCATCTAGAATCACCAGGATTGATCTGTACAGTAGATAATTGGATACTTTAATTAAACATTTGACTTTATACTTGAGCATGAGCTGGACAATCTATACGCATTTTCTATACATGCTAAGGGGGGTTATTTATCAAAGTCCAAATTGATCTCAATATTTTCTGCTACAAACTCCGATCAAATTTGCTCGGGTTTTTTACGCTTATTTATTATTACATTTTGCTTTGCAGGGAAAAAAAATCAGATTTTCACAAATCTTTCGTTCTTTTTCATTCGATTTTCAAGATTTTTTGTAATTTTCACCCGAAAACTTTGTGGTATTGCCTGAAACCCAGCGCATATCAAAAAATCATTGGGACTTTTTCCATTGACTTATATGCAACCTCGACAGGTCTGACATGCTGGATTTTTAGATTCAGACTTTTCCATCCTCGAGGTGTAATAAATTCCGAAAAATCGTGATTTTTTTAAAAAAAGTTTATAAAAAAAAATCATGAATTTTTTTTGTCATTTTTGCATTCCGAGTTTAGTAAATAACCCCCTAAGTTTCCTTCCCGCACCACCTTGTCTACAGTTCCTTGAAAGACCTCATCAATTATGTCAATTTGGCTTGAATTGCTCCTCTAATAACCAGCCTCTCTTTTTTTAATAGCTGCCTACTAGTCGACAGCCTTCATATATTTAAACTCTTACCTGATTTCAACCTAATATTATTATTATCATTAAACAATGATATTATAATGTTAAACAAGTTAGTAGGCTTAGGCTCTTTAACTCAATGTTAGCTTACATAAACTTTGGGTATGTATTGTTCTTCAACTGGTGCACTACCTATATCATTATGCTCATGCATCATTACATGTTCTTTATTCAGTCTAGTATTCTAGCAGAGTTATAGAGGTAATTTACCACTTGCAGGGTAGGGTCAAAAGGGCAAAAATGGGTGCAATGGTTTTCATTTCAGAGAGTAGATATAGTACATGCATTTTACCAATGAATATAATAGCAGTGCAGTATTCATGAGGGGTTTTGGTAGGCACATTTGTTTCCCTTCTTTCACTACCCTACCTGTCCCTAGTTAGGGAGACCCAGCAGGCAAAATCATGTGCATCATGACACTGTACTTATTACCTGTCCTATGGAAGAAGGTAAGGACAACGCTGCCATACTCCTGCCAACACTGTTTTCTCCACCTCATGCCAGATTTTGTTTCTAGCAAGAGGTGCAGAGTGTAACCAGACCCTGGAATGAAACATGTCATACTTCTTGCGCACTTTAGTACTCATGCATGTCTATCTGGGGTCTAAGTAAATTACACCTATGATTTTCATTCAAAAGATTACAGACATAAGTGCAAGATATTTTTTATTTGGATTTATTTTTATTTGATTTTACCTTGTAAATACTGACCCATTTGGATGATAGACCTTGAGAAAGGCGACTGAATAGGCAAAGCCTGAACAGCTACCACCCCATTACATTTTATTTTGGTCTAATACATAAGCCTACTCTCTAAGTCCTCTTTTATTTTGCATTTAAAGACCACACTCGTGCTTTTTGCAAACCTGTCTTTCAACTGGACAAACATTGTTTTCAGCTGAACCCTTTCTCTGTGCGGGGTTAAAGGCACAGTATCAATTTGCATAACAAATGTTTTATTTTTAGCTCAAGAATCCTAATTGCTCTTGTGGCCAGGTGGTAAATGAGACAACTTCAGGATGCTGTTTATCAATTTACAAATATGTCAGCCATCAAAAGTTACCATGTTTAAATGGCATAGACACTTAAAAAAAGTATCACTTAAGAGCCTTCAGTGTAATTAAGATCATTAGCAGCATAAAATAACCTTTAAGCCATGATTTGTATATGTCTGTGTGAAAGGTTCTTCTGTAACTAAAAAAATGTTTAAAAATGTTTTTAACAGCTTGATTACTTTACATTAGCTCATTCAGTTGGACTTATATTGAAAAGGTACATAAACATGATCTAAATATCCATAAATAAATATAAATGGATTTTTTTACACAGACATAGCTGATTCCACAGATTGATAAGAACCAATAGGAACCATTTCCTTCCCATTCTCCATTACCTTTTTGCATTGGTGAAGTGAGGGACCCTGGGCTTTAAAAATCACTGGTTTTCGAAATGGGATGTTCAGAAATTCTCTGGAAAGCAAAGGGACTTCAGAATCCATCAGTTCATGATTTGAAAGGTGAGGGGTTGCATGACACTGTGAGCCAAAGGTGGGTGAGTAGTGATGAGTAAATTTGTCCCGAAACGGCAAAAAAAATTGTGAAACGCATTGAAGTCAATGGACATCAAAATTATTTTGACTAGCGTCAATTTTGATGCCCACAAAAATTTTTATACAAGCACCTCTTTTGTCCAAATGTTTTAAAGTTAATGGGCGTCTGAATAATTATGATGCGCTCCCAATTTTTTTTTGCTGCAGTGGATTTTTCATGGGCGAATTTTCGATGCAGTTTCACAAATGTATTCGACGGCGGCAAAATGAGGAATTAGGAGATGATTCTTATGAGTAACATTGTTTTCTTTCAGTCTATGAGATCAGGTATGGTCTGTAAAACAAAAGACATTTATATTTTTGTTTTTGTAAGCTCAGATAGTGTTTATGTATATGTTTCAAATAAAACCAGTCAAGCAAAAATGTGCAATAATCAGTTTGAAACCTGATTAAGGATCAATTACTCAGAACTGTCCTGCGTAACTTAGGACCATTGGGTGTATGTTCCCATTAAAGAGTCTCATGGTCTAACAATCTTATGCCAGCATGGGAAATATATCTGATTGTGTGTGTGTGTATGTATGTGTTTGACCCAGGCACTCATCTGTATCCAGTACACTCTCTAGGTATATATATCCCTTATTTAAGGTTATGCCCTGCATTCCCTATTGGGTAATGCTAGGAATAAGCATCAATATTCTTTGACAAGCAAATTCTAAGATGATAAGGAAAAGTCGAAATTGGGACATAGGGAAGCATTGGTTAGCATTGCAGCACTGACATCTTGGGTTCAGTTTCAAAAAGGATTTTACTGTTGAATTTTTAAGCACCGGTATGGGACCTGTAATCCAGAATGCTCAGTGGTTTACAGATACTGAGTCTTTCCGTAATTTAGATCTCCATAGCTTAAATGTACTAAAAAAATATTTAAATATTATTTAAACATAACAGAATTGTTCTTCATCCAATATGGATCAAATATATCTGTGGTTCAAGTACAATTTAGTATTATGATTATGATTATTATTATTATTATTATTATTATTATTAAAGAGAAAAATTTAATAATTTTTAAAAATCTGAATGATTTAATTACAATGGAGTCTATGGGAGATGGCCTTCCCGTAATTCAAAGGTTTCTGGACAATGGGTTTCCAGATACCTGTACACCTCATGATTGCATGAGCTCGCCAAACTGATTCTAGCATGTGAGCATGTAGAATGTAGAAAGGATTGCAATATATATATAGTTACATAGTTAAATCGGGTTGAAAAAAGACAAAGTCCATCAAGTTCAACCCCTCCAAATGAAAACCCAGCATCCATACACACAACGCTCTCTACTCTCTCTCTCTAAATTATTTATCTATCTGTACTAACCATAGAGCTTAGTATCACAATAGCCTTTGATAATATGTCTATCCAAGAAATCATCTTAACCATTCTTAAAAGCATTAACTGAATCAGCATCACAACATCACCTGGCAGAGCATTCCACAACCTCACTGTCCTGACTGTGAAGAACCACCTACGTTGCTTCAAATGAAAGTTCTTTTCTTCTAGTCTGAAGGGGTCCCCTGCTATTTGTCTATAATGTCCTCTAATGTACTTTTAAAGTGTAATCATGTCCCCTCGCAAGCGCCTTTTTTCCAGAGAAAACAACCCAAACCTTGACAGTCTACCATCATAATTTAAGTCTTCCATCCCTCTAACCAATTTCGTTGCACTTAGTCTCTTCACTCTCTCCATCTCATTTATATCCCTCTTAAGGACTGGAGTCCAAAACTGCACTGCATACTCCAGATGAGGCCTCACCAGGGACCTATAAAGAGGCATAATTATGTTTTCATCCCTTGAGTTAATGCCCTTTTTTATGCAAGACAGAACTTTATTTGCTTTAGTAGCCACAGAATGACACTGCCCAGAATTAGACAACTTGTTATCCACAAACACCCCAAGATCCTTCTCATTTAAGGAAACTCCAAACACACTGCCATTTAATGTATAATTTGCATTTACTGTATATTATTTTTGCCAAAGTGCATAACCTTGCATTTATCAACATTGAACCTCATTTTCCAATTTGCTGCCCATTTTCCCAATTTAGAAAAATCACTCTGCAAAGTGGCAGAATCCTGCATGGAACCTATAGTTCTGCACAATTTAGCATAATCTGCACTGCACTGACTATATGATTTAATTAGACAGGTTCATAAGTACACAATAGTGATGGGCGTATTTTTTCGCCAGGCGTGAATATGCGGCAAATTTCTGTGTTTTTCCGCCAGCAAATAAATTTGCAAATCTGCCATGAACGATTAATGGACGCCCATTGACTTTAATGGGCGCCGGTGCCAATTTTGACATTCACCGGCGTCAAAATCCACGTTTTGTACATTTTTCACCCGTTTCACAATTTTCGCTGGAAATTTGCAAATTTCTTGAGAAATTTGCGAATTTCGCTGGAAATTCGTAATTTTCGTGGCAAAGCAAAACTAGACAAATTCGCCCATCACTAGTACACAAATCTATGTATGGAAGCTCAAAGTTCTGCAAATCAGACAGAATACAATATCAGGGAAGTTATGAAGTAGCATGGTCATTATCTATAGGAAAGTTCAGGGTTGTAAGAATTCAAGCATGGTGAGCATTATTTACAAGCATTCAGACCGAAAGCAACAGATGGCCAAGAAAATAGTGTCTTCCAAACAAACACAATATTCTCAGCAATGTCAACCTTTTAAATAGAAGACATATTAAATAATAGGTGAAATAATTTCATCGGAACCACATGTTATTATTTGTAAGAGATTGTAGACCTTCTGGGTCATGAGGTGTTTGCTCATATAATAAAAGGTCATCAGCAATGCTTCATGTCCATTACAAAATTAAGCCCTGCAGTTACGAAATAATGTGCTTTTCTCATCTGGCTTAAAAATAAATAAATAAAAACTAGTGAATCAACACCAATTCAATTTCAATTATGAATCAACTGAACTAAATTATGCAATCTAGATGGATTATGATCCAGTAAATAAATGAATCATTGAACATTAGAAAACAAAATGTTGTTGACAACTTCACACCCCCAGTCACCATGATTCCCTCTGAATCATAAATCATATGATTCATTTCTGCTTACTCTGCGTATTCTAGACCTCCTACACAGCAGATGACAGATGTCCCTAATCGAGAGTTTTTGACAATAGAATGACACTTGAAAAGTTAAAATATGGGACAGTTCATGGTGTGGGGTCATTGGGAGAAGGTGAATTCATGATGAAATTAAGGTTATAACTCTTGGAAGTTTGGATGGACTTGTTTTCTATGATCAATGAGTTTAGCTTCAGTTTGTCTAGCCAGATTCAAATGATACACTATGGAAATTTAATAGCAAACCAAGATTGTCTACAAGATAGCTGTATAGACTTTATAAACTCTCTACTAAACAGTATATACAGTATTACAATTGCAATGGTAATCATTACTTGGCCGTAAGGATTTTAGAATATATTGATATACAGTGTGTCGCAGGAGTACATGCCTATTCTTCCTTTTGCTATACAGTATGAACATGTTATGGGTAAAATGTAACCATTTAGTGCATCAAAGTTATTTATATGTTTTCAATATTTACTGAGGGGCATATTTATTAATATTTAATTTTTAACACAAATTGTTAGTGAATGGCGAATTTATTCGGCGAATTCCCGCGATTCACAAAAATCTGTGAAAATTCGCTGGCGTCAAGAAAAAACATGGCTTCATTTTTTTTGGATGCCGGTGCATTTTCGCCAACATGCAAAAAACGGGCGCTGGAGTCAAAAACGGATGCCGGCATAAAAAACTAGACGCCAGTGCCATTTCACGAATTTTTTGCCGTTTGGTGAATTTCGTGGGAAATTTTTCGCGATACGCCTCAAATTCGCCCATCACTACAAATTGTACTTTTTCCTCTAAAACTTTGATTTCCCTAAAACCCTAAAAAATTTAAAATGTATTAAGGGGCAGAATTAATAAGGGTCGAATTTCGTTAAAAATACTTTGAAATTCGACCATCGAATTAAAATAATTCCAATTAGAATATCAAATTCGAACTTTTTTTCATCTAATTTGGCTATTCTGCGGTCGAAGTAAAATCAAACGATTTTAGCAATCGATCAAAAGATTTTACTTCGACTTCAAAAAACTTAAAAAACTGCTCTAGAAGGTCCCCATAGGCTAACATGCACTTAATTTGGTTTAATTAGGTTTAATTTGGCAAAGTATTGAAATCAAAGTTTTTTTAAAGAGACAGTACTTCGTTTATCGAATGGTCGAATATTCAATGTATTTTACTTTGAATCAAATTTTAAGTCAAAGTCGTATTATCCTATTCGATGGTCGAAGTATCCAAAAAATTACTTTTGAATTTTTTTACTTCGAAAATTCCCTCCAATTCACTTCGACCCTTGATAAATCTGCCCCTAAGTGTAAAAACCACAAAAACATTCTAATACAAAAATTCACCAGGTAAAAGTTGTTGAGGTCCTATAGAAGTCAATGGGATTTGCACTGATCCTACTGGACCTTTTTTAATCAGTTTGGGCTTTTAGTGGTTTTGACAGGAAAAAACTTTTTAGAGGTTTTCGTATTTTTTTCGGATTGTTTAGTGCTTTTTTTAATTTGTGCTTTTTATATTTGGATCTTTTAATAAATTCTATGGCATTCGTGGTTTCAAAAACCTCTACAACCACTAAAATGAGATTGTTGATAAATAGGCCTTAGAGTAAATTTGGAAACGAAATGTAGGCATTAAACCCATATTTGCTTGTTTGAGGGTTATAGATAAAAAGTGAACCTTTGCCATGTGAAATATTTAAAACCAGAGACTCTCCAGCTGCTTATGAGGTCAGAAATAAGACTCTTGTATGAAAAGAGGAGGAATAGAAGACCAGCAGGGCCAAACAGTGGTCAAATTAGGTAGAAAGTGCAAGCATAATAAGATTAAAATAGATGTGAGCTGGACTCTGCTGAAATAGAAAGTTGATGTATGGGGCTATTTCCTAAAATTAGTAAAGTAAAAATACTGGATCATTACTGGTCAAATCTAGTACCAAATATAGAGCACAGTGTAGCATCCAAGTAAAGTACCATACACTCTGCCCTGTATGTTATACAGCAAATATAATGGGGAATAAAACTGATTATAAGTTGTTTGTTCTCAGTCTGTGTGTATTGTATTTTTATTTATTTGAAATGAACAAAATTGTATACTTCCACCATCGTTTGGCATTTGATCTATAAAGCTGTATTGCATTTCAGAAACAGCAAGGTGCATATTTCCTTTAAAGCACGTTATGATGCAAAATGCAGTTTAAAAAAATTCAGCTGCTGTGAGGCAAAACACAAAGTCCATGGTGGTGCCATTGTCCCACAGGCCCATCTCCTAATTATTGCCTGAAAGAACTATTCACCCTAGAGGCTTTGTCCTTCACCGCAGCTGCCGTTGCTGTTCTGCATGTAAATTTAACTAACACTCACACTCTTCATTATTTTTAACATATGTCTGCCCTGTTTCTGGCAATTTATAATGAAATGGTATCAGAACCAAGTTTATTCAGTGTCTATTAATATATTATTGGGGAAAAGGCGGCCACCTTAGTTCACATGTCTTTCTCTTAATTATGATGATAATATGGCATAGTTTATGTATAAATACAAAGAAAAATGGCACTCTTTAGATATACTAGATATTTAGATATATAGATATAGATATCGATAGATACATTGGCCTTAAGCTCACTTTCTAACTTTAAAGGGGATAATAAACACATCCAGTTATTGCTTTAATGAACTGCCCCATTTTCTGCATCTAAAAGGACCGAGTTGGCTTTGAAATATGCAAGTCATAATTAGGATTTCACACCAAGCTACAAAGTTTGTTCTTAGGATATAGCCATGGAAATGAATCTCCATGTTTCATGTTTTTTTTTTTTTGCCTTTTAATGTCTTAGATTCATGATCAAACAAGGCTTTCTTTAAATTGCGACTGTTTCAAAACAAACCCGAGCTTCCCAATTACAGGGGAAATCTGCATAGCATTTGAAAGAAATTGCATTCACGTTCCACAATTGAAAACAGTTTTAAGAAACTCATTAATAATATATTCCTAATGTTAATCTTAACTTGTTAAAGGGTAACTAAAATAGTAATGTGACAAAAGGAAACCTGAGCTCTAAAAATTGTACAGACCCAAGGTTATGAGATCAATTTGTCTTTGTACTGTGGGATTTATTGCTTTCGAGACAACACTCAGCAGGACAGAAAGAACCGTCTTAATCCACAGCAACATCCTACGTTGGCTCTATCTTGTTATTAGGTTTACCGAGATGATCCTTCAAAGAAAGGACAAGCAATACTCAAGGTAATTAAAAAAAAAGGAAGAATATTCTGTTTTTCAATAACATTATTGGAAGGCACCACAATATTCTCCAGAGGTTCATTTAAGTTATTAATAGACAATATAACCAAATTATTATGAGGACTATGAGAAATATGAGGAACCTTTGGTTTCCACTGCTAAAAATCCCACTAATATTGTAGGCTTATGTAAAACAGTATGTACCAGCAGAAACATGCTTTCCATTAAATCCCTCACACTATTTTCTATCGATTGTGCTTGCTAGATACCAATACACTTAGAATGTATGGTTTGTGTAATGTCAGATACTGAAACTTCAATAGTAATTGCATTTACCATATAAACATTAATTTATGGGGCTGATTCACTAAGGGTCGAATATCGAGGGTTAATTAACCCTCGATATTCGACTAGGAACTAAAAATCGACTAGGAACTAAAATCCTTCGAAGGATTTAGCGCAGATAGTTCGATCGAACGATCAAAGGATAATTCCTTCAATCGAACGATTAAATCCTTCGAATCGAACGATTCGAAGGATTTAAATCCAACAATCGAAGGAATATCCTTCGATCAAAAAAAGTTAGCCAAGCCTATGGGGACCTTCCCAATAGGCTAACATTGACTTCGGTAGCTTTTAGATGGCGAACTAGGGGGTCGAAGTTTTTTTTAAAGAGACAGTACTTCGACAATAGAATGGTCGAATAGTCGAACGATTTTTACTTCGAATAGTTCGATTAGAAGTCGTAGTCGAAGGTCGAAGTAGCCCATTCGATGGTCGAAGTAGCCCAAAAAAACTTAGAAATTCAAAGTTTTTTACCTTCGAATCCTTCACTCGACGTTAGTGAATCGGTCCCTTAGAATGTATGGTTTGTGTAATGTCAGATACTGAAACTTCAATAGTAATTGCATTTACCATATGAACCTTCATTTATGTGTACAACAGAGAAAGAGGAGATTTCCTATTTACGTTTATAAATGGTTTCACTGTAAATTATGCCATGATTCTAATTTGCATAAAAATGTTTCCAAACATTTCAAGCTCTACTTGTACTTAACTTTTTTTTAATCTTTTAAAAAATATTTAAATACATAGTAAAGTCTTGTAACCCAACAGCATATCCTACCCAAGCAGGGAGCTGATACTACAGGGAGATAAGGGGTCATTTTCCTAGACCCAAGATGGAAGCACAAGAGCACTAAGGATGCAAAAACATGCCCCCTTAGTACTTATACAACACTTCTATCCAGGGTATGGCTGCACTCTAAACTTCATGCTGAGCGTTATGAATTTTCCCACAGCTATTTTCAGTCATACTTTTTTTTATTCAGATATTTTAATAACTTTCACGGCATTCGTGATTTTAGAGAATTGTTTATATCAATAAAATTCAACCTTTAGTAAATGGACCTCCCCATAATGTAGAATTCAATTCTAGATGTTTCAATATAAGTGGTGAAGGCTTCGGGTTACATCCCCTGGCTTCATTCAGTAAGTAAAACACAGTCTAAATTGAAAATCCAAAAATTCCCTGCTTTGGTGACGAAAAGAAATGTAATGTTTTGCTGGAAAGGGAAAAAAAAAGCCTTTTTCTAAACGCATCACTACATTTTTTATCATCCCCTCCATTGGTAGGTAATATCAACTGCCCTTTCTTCTTCTACCATAGATAATGAAACTTGATTTTCTCCAGTCTCAGTGCATCCCTTGTCATATTTACTTGTCCTTCTTTCCACTTTTTTTCAGCTTTCTATGTTTAACTGGTCTTTTTTATTTTCCCATATCTACACATGACACCCACACAGAAATGATTAGAACCTTTCCTAATCCATCTGCCCTCAAGTGACCAATGGCAAATGCAATCCACTTAATGCTGCACAAGTAGTAAAAAGTCACTCGTGTATCTAGCTTATGTATATAACCTCAGGTGCCTATTTTCCATGGTGTACAAATCCAATTTACAGGTTAAATCATCCATTCCATGTATTAATCTTGTTGCCCTTCTATGAATATTTTCTAGCTCCTTTATGCCTTTCTATAGATCCTTGAAGAAGCACATTATATTCCAAGCATGAATATTTATACAAATGTAGAAATGTGTTTGTCTTCTACACACGCATTTCTGTTTTCAAAGGTATTAAGTTATTAGTAGCTTTTCAAGGACTGATCTTGTTTATTGCTGTTAAGCTGCTAATATATTATTGTTCCTGTATATGTTTCACATTGAATCTTTTCTTTACTGGCTGATCATTTTGCCTGTTTTTATGGCCTATGGGCATTTCCCAAGTTTTATGCACAAGCTCATTTGACATTTTCCTTCCAATTATTCATTGTTTAAAGATCTCATTGTCTGATCTTATTAAAAGGCAACTAAATCCCAAATAAGAATTACTAAACATGTAGAAAAATATATAATTTAGGCAATGGCCCTTCTGTACACCAACTTGTGGCTATGAAACTCACGTACCCAACGTTGTTTATAGAGCTGGCATTCGTTACTTGGTCAGAACTCCTTTTGCCCCGACTCTTTAGTTAAATAGCACCAATAGGTGTGTTTGCCTTCAATAATGGTTAATTATATCTTAGTTGGGATAAAGTACAAGGTACTGTTGTATTATTACAGAGAAAAATTTAAAAGAATTAAAAAAATTTGAATTATTTGATTAAAATGGAATATATGGGAGAAAGACTTTTAGTAATGGCATCAGATTCATAGAACGGGCATGTGCCCCTTTATTGTTTTGTGTTTGGAAAATCTAAAAAAAATAAAGGTTATTTTTCCATAAAGTTTGCCTTTATACATGTTGTACTAAGGCAAACTTTTTCTCTTTAATGTGTGTTAAAATGCCACTTTATAGTTTGGATTCCCTCAAAGGTGCTTTTAATTGCAATTAATTTAACTTGCTAAAACTATTGGCAAACTCTTTTCCTGGGCTGACAATATCCTTTTCTCCAGTGACTCGCAGTCCTGCAATAGATTACAAAGCAAAGCAAAGCTATTCAGGCCACACCGGTCATCAGTGGGTTGCTGCTGATTGTTGCTTTGTTTTGGAACATTGAAAAGTAAGATAGCTGCCAGCTATTCTCAACACTTACCTCCCAGTTCTGCAGCAGGATGAATAACAAGGGGGTGGTTTATAGCATTGTTGCCCGACTTCTTCTGTTTGCTTTTTCCTGCTGAAAGAACATCAGTAGCCTCATTACAATTTCACAGAAGCATCGGATACTGGTTTTGACCTTTATTATAAAAGCAGTACAATTAGTTATGTCTCTTTCATTAGACAAGAGAATGACAATTAAGAAATATTCTACCAATTTCTTAAATTTTCAGCTGAGCGTGATTTGTGTTTTAGAGGAAATTGAAGATTCTACTGTATCAGTGGAGACCATGGTGCCAATACCAGCAGCCATTTCTATTACACAGACTGTGTGCAAATATTTCTACCCAATCAGCATTTATATCCAATTAATGATTTGCTAAAAAAATGTTGTATATTGATGCACTTGTACTTTTAATATTCATAATTATTCAATATCGGAAGTACTATTTAAGTCAACTTTGACTTCAGCCCTGTAAGTGGTGGACAGCCATTCCACTTACACTGGTTTGTTTACTAAATTGCAGCAGTGAAGTTGACGATAAAATCCAATAATCAATACAAAATGATAGAAAATATCTGATTGGTTGCCATGGGCAATGCATTGGTGATATTTAGCACCTATCTTTGTAATTTAGACCCATGGGGTTAATGAGTCGTCCTGCTGTATGCAACCTTCAATGAGTTAGATCCAATTAATCTAAAGGATCATTTACTTATGCAAGTGTCAAGTGCAATTTCGTACACAATTTGCAATGTTCTTTTACCTAGAATGCAGCATTTCCCCCCCCCCACACACACAATTGCAGTTTCCAGTGGGAGTTGTGTCCAAATGCAATTGTGCTTGTGTTTTGCTGTGAATCAGACACAACTTGAAACTTTGTTAGTCCAGATCCCATCCCTTTCGAAGTTTGATGTCAAAATTATACAGTATGTGCATTTGGTTCTTCAGGCACAAGTATTCAGGTAAAGTATTGATGGCTTCTGTGTGAACACTGAAGCTACCCCAGCATAAAAGTAATATACCACTAGGGTTCCCCATTGTATCTCATAAGAAGAAATTTAAGCATATAATAAAAAGGGCCACTCCTGCAGGAGGCGCAGTAAGGAGAAAATATCTTATATAAATCATGTACGTTCTGTGTTTAGGTTAGGTCAAGCTTTAAAGGGCTCAAACCTAGAATAGGCAAAGAATATATTATATTACCAGCAGAGTGCAGTGTAGTTTCCAGCTGGTAATGTCTCTAAAAGCACATCCTTGTTCTAAACTGTGATTCGTTGTAATCGACGGTCATAAAGGTGCAAAAAGATATTCTGCCGTACAAGCTTTCAAAGCTTCATCAGAGGAAGCAATGAAGAGCACGTGTTATGTTTTTTCATTGTATGTTATAAAGAGGCTTCTGTAACTTCAAAAGAGTGTGCTTAAGAGGCTTATGAGATGTACTACTCATTACAGAAGCTTCAGCAAAAGCTTTTTACTCTGGCTTTCAGACAAGCAATAAGAGGCTGAAGTCTGTACCTTGCTCTTGATATGTATTAGCCATTTTTGCTTCCACTTCTTCAGAAGGAGGAGCTCTATGCTTGCGAATACTATTGTCAACTTGAACAAAAAGTGTCCTATTAGCCTGCATTCAGAACATCAATAAGGAAAAAGATGATGAAGTATGCATAATGTAATCTGCCAGATGGTTCTTTTTTGTTCTATTTTGAAGATGTGTGTGCAAAGACCTTCATCTACTCTAGATATATTGGTTGTCATTGTGTCCAAATGCAACATTCCAGATTAAAGGAAAACTTTAGCAACAGATAGTTTATATCATATTCAGTGGCCTATTGAATCTTACCCCACTGGAATATAGATATACATCTTTTACCTTGAGCCATCATTTTGCGATGGTCTGTGCACTGACTCAGAGATCACCTGACCAGAAATAAGGCAGCTCCATAACAAGAAGAAGTGTGGAAGCAAAATACAGAACAAAGGGGTGTGTTTGGTAACACTGGAGATCAATATCTCTGGTGATGTTACCCATAGCAACCAATAAGCAATGAGATTTAAACAGTCACCTACAAGTGAGAAAACAAACACAGAGATCTGATTTGCTATGGTTGCTATGAACAACATCACCAGAGATATATATAGTATCTCCAGTGTTAGTAAACATGCCCCTTTGTCCATTAATTGGCTCATGTGACCTAACATGCATGGTCGCCCTTAGTTAAAAATGTCAATTTTCTATTTAGGATTACCCAATAGAACCCTACTAAAAAACTAGATTATTATGAAAATGGTTTACATGAAGCAGGGTTTTACATACTGTATGAGCTATTTAATGCAATTTATTTTTATAGAGACCTGCATTGTTTGGGGGTTTAGTTTTTCTTTAATTAGAAAATAAAATTTGTTGTTTGTTGATTGAGTTCCTGTTTTCTGCTTTTGTTTCTTTTTATGTTGTGCACAGTGGATGGAACAATGGTTAGCAGTGCTCCCTTTAAATAGTGGGGTCCTAGGTTGGGTTTCAGCCTGGGCTCTAGCTGCAAGGGCTTTGCATGCTCTCCTGGCGCTTGTGTTTAGTGATGGGCCGTTTCGAGAATTTCGCGCAAATTCGCCCATTACTACTTGTGTTGGATTCCTCTGGGTACTGTAGTTTCTTCACACACTCCAAAAGGGTACAGGAAGGTATTTTAGATTGAAAGCTACATAATGACAGTGAATGATGTATAATTTCTGTACAGCACTGTGGAATCTGTTCAATATATATAAATAAAGAATAATAATTGGTCAACTATATTCCTGTTTATCAGGAAAAAACACAATATCATTGTACTGATAATATAATATAATATTTCTAGAAATTTAAGCATATCATCCAGAAATGCCATCACAAGTTTTTTTTCCAAAACATCCCAGGTATGTCTCCATTTGATACTAACATTTAAAATATTTTAAATTTGTAAAAATAGAAAAAAACATAAAATAGAATGAATAAGAACATGTAATTAGTTGTCTGTGTATGGATATTTTACTTTCTCCTAATGTGCCACTTTTTTAATATTAACATTATCACTTTGCCTAGCAGCCCTTGTGTTTTTATTGTATATTTTAATTTGTATTAAATTTATATTGTATTAAATATGATAAAGTGTTAAATTGAATGAAATCATTCATTTGTTTAAAAGTCCTGTGCATGTGGAAGCCTGCAGATACTATATAACCATTCTATAACACATCTCTAGAGAGATGTGAAATTGGCATTAAGCACTTTGTAAAAAGACACAAACAATATGTATAAAAAACTGGTCATTGGTCATACATAAAGAGATTTTCCCCAATTGGGCAACAAAACAGTAGGCCAAATTAGGCTGATCCAATCACTCAGCTCCAGTTTAATGATCAGATTATAAAAGAGGCCTATTCAGACTCATTAAGAGAGGCCACATCAACACTTGTATGCAGTCCTCAACAACTGTACTTTTAAAACTGTCTGATAAATATCTGACATGGTTGACCAGGCTTTCATCTTGGTCTGAGCCAGCAGCTAATGTCAATCATTGTATGGCCAACTTAAGTTGCTCTGTTTTCCATGGCAGATTCTATAGAGTACATACGGACAGTTACGTTGAGAAAAGACCAAAGTCCCTAACCTCTCCAAATGAAACCCCAATATAAATACATAAACACACTCACAACAACTCCTCCATACAATCACATCAACTATATATATATCAATATCTATTCTAGGGATTCAGTTTGAAATTCAGGCAAGATTCTGCCTTTTTCAGCAGAATTTGGAT
This sequence comes from Xenopus laevis, assembly GCF_017654675.1. Classification (NCBI taxonomy): domain Eukaryota; kingdom Metazoa; phylum Chordata; class Amphibia; order Anura; family Pipidae; genus Xenopus; species Xenopus laevis. Next base: position 147,034,833 of record NC_054379.1, on the reverse strand, counting down.
TCAGCCAAGAATCCAAGTTTCTGGCTGAACAGAATACAAAAAAAATCGCATGACTTTTCGGCATATTATAAACAAGGGAATCAAACTAAGTGCAGTTATCTTTCCCATTCCTTCCTAATTTACATATGCAAATTAGGATTCAAAATTGGTTCGGGCCAAATATTTCACAAAGATTTGGGATTCGGCCAAATCCTAAAATAGTGGATTCGGTGCATCCCTAATCTATACTAATATCTATACTAATATCTATACTAAAATGTTTTAAGTATCACAATAGCCTATTATATTATGCTTGTCCAAGAAATCACCCAAGCCCCTCTTAAAAGCATTAACAGAATCAGCATCACAACATCCCCCGACAGAACATTCACCAACCTCACTGTCCTCACTGTGAAGAACCACCTACTCTGCCTCTGGTTCTATGATCATTTTAATGAGAAAAAAGACTACCCGCTATATGTCTATAATGCCCTCTAATCTACTTGTACCGAGTAATCTAGTCCTCAACTTTGATAGTCTACAGTCTTGACATAGTCTACCCTCATAGCCTAAACCATGTTTAGTTCTACATCTCTGCACTCTCTCTCTCCAGCTCATTTATACCTTTCTTAAGGACTGGAGCTCAAAACTGCATGGCATACTCCAGGTGAGGCCTTACCAGGGACCTATAAAGAGGCAAAATTATGTTTTCATCTCTTGGGTTATGCCCTTTTATGCAAGACAGAACTTTATTTGTAGTGATGGGCGAATTTATTTGCCAGGCGCAAAGTCGCTGCAAATTTGCGAGATTCGCCGCCAGCGAATAAATTCTAAATGCCCGTGAAAATTCGCCAGCCTCAAAAAAAATTGTCGCTGTCGTCAAAAACAAGACGCCGCCGCTGTTTCGCGAATTTTTTGCCATTTCGCGGCGCAAATTTGCCCATCACTATTTATTTGCTTTAGTGGCCACAGAATGGACTGGAATTAGACAACTTGGTCTTGAAGTAGTTATGATTTTGAAATGATTTAGTTTACTACCAATTTCTAGTTAAGTGAAAATGCTTTTGAAAGTGGTTAGGTCCCCTTTAACTTTCATTGCTGAACTCTACCATCCCATAACACACAATGGAGCAGTGACCACATTCTGACAAACTGACACTGTTATCAAAGCAGTAAATGGTTTGATAAGTGAGCTTACTCATTAAATACTTTCCTGACAGTCAAGAAAGTATAAATAACTCCCTGTGGATTCCCCAGTTCAATATTTAGTAAATCTACCCCATAATGTCATCTTCTACTTGCACAGTATTCCCGTTTATATCCCTGAAAATAAAACATGTATTTTACTATATTTATTACTCCACACAAGGACCATATAATGACAGATACTTTCTAATCATTAATCAATAAGCTCAAAAGAACAGAGCCCAGGGCTAAATCCCACAGTAATAATAATAATCATCTTAGTCCTGTTATAAAATATTCAGTTTATAAACACCCCAGCCTTCTGCTTTATAGTTAGCTCTCTTTCCATATAAAAATTTGCCCACTTTGGCCAATTATTAAAGTTTATTTGGTATTCTCCTTCAAGCATTATTCACAATCCAAGTCTATGGGAAACTACATTAGTTGCTATTGGTTACTAGACTTACTAGGAGATTTTGTGACTTGTATTACATTATCCACTTAGATTATGGGTTACAGACTGATGTGAATTATTATCAGTTTCTTTAAAGTCAGCACTATATACATAAAGTATAATAAAGCAGGTTATGCAGGTTGTAAATATGCAATGTACATATTCTCACTGAGATTGCTGGCATTGCCTGGAAAATGTAAAAATACATCTTTAAAATAAAAGAACTTTAAAATAGCGATGTGCGAAATTCGTGAAACAGCAAAAAAATCGGTAAATGCATTGAAGTCAATGGGCGAATTTTTAGCCTGCGAATTTTCGCTGCAGTTTCGGGAAAACATTCACAGGCGGCGAAACACAGAAGAATTTGGAGCAAATTTATGCCTGGTGAATATATTTGCCCATCGCTACTTTCAAAGTATTCTGCATTTAATTCTAGTCTTTGGATCAAGGCAAATATGTAAACATTATTTTCAGGTCTATCCTTTGAATGTCACATAAAGTTGACCATGGGTGTTTTTCGGTTATTGATGACAACCCTGAGAGACAGTCCTTGAGCTTTGTAGATGGACATGGCAAAGTCAAGAACCACTGTAAATTTCGAATGGAACTGAAAGATGTGCTCTGTAATGCTATAAACATATAACTTTAGCTGTCAAAATGGATCGCTCCCTAATTTTGTTAATTGCCATTCTGCCTTCTCCTACTCCACTTGGGTAGAGACTTCTGCACAGTTAGTTCTGTAGATTGCATAAGTGTATGCTCTATTGTTCTAGTCTTTGGATCAAGGCAAATATGTAAACATTATTTTCAGGTCTATCATTTGAATATCACATAAAGTTGACCATGGGGAAAAGCAAAGTGTCTTTGGGTTATTGATGAAAACCCTGAGAGACAATTCTTGAGCTTTGTAGATGGACATGGCAAAGTCAATACCACTGTAAATTCTGAGTGTTGGAACTGAAAGATGTGCTCTGCAATTCTATAAACATATAACTTTAGCTGTCCAAACGAATCTCTCCCTAATCTTGTTAATTGCCATTCTGCCTTCTCCTATTCCTCTTGGGTAGAGACTTCTGGACAGTTAGTTCTGTAGATTGCATAAGTGTATGCTCTATTTTTCTAGTTACAGTAAAGCAATGCTCTGCTATGCCCTGCGGATATGGAGTTCCCCAATGTCATTGTCAGAGACCTACTGTAGGTGGGCCAATAGCATAGCCAAGTTCAGCACCATCCTCCTATGCTAAAATGCACTGCTCAATAGTTTCCCAATACTACAGAATGGAACAATATTTTTGGTCTGATTGGCAGGCCTATGATTTGGGAGTAAATGGATTACAGACTGAAGCTAAATACTTTTATACCCCTAGGTACATGTTTTGTGTACTATGTGCTGCTGAGTAGTTCACCAACACTATGTAATACCACATTGTCATTGGTCAGATAACTAGTCTGGCATGCACCAAGCACTTGCAGGCAAATGGACCACACAACCAAGCTAATTATCCTTGAAAATAGTTGGGTATATTTTCTCCTACTAAAATACTATTCTTATTAGTTCTCCATTGCTATAGAATGGTGCTACCTCATTGGCCAGATCAGTAGGCATGTGAGTTTGGGCTTTAGTGATGACAGTTCAGCATTTTGAAAATTCAGGTATGTGTTGCCATTTGTCACAATGATCTGTTCTATAGTTTCATTATACAGGTATGGAACCTGTTATCCAGAATGCTAAGGACCTTGAGTTTTCTGGATAAGGGGTCTTTCCATATTTTGGATCTCCATACTTTAAGGGGCACAATAATCAAAGGTCGAGGTGAATTTTTTAATTAAAAAAAAATTCAAATTTCAAGCTATTTTTTGTGTACTTCAACTAGGGAATAGTCCAAATTTGATTTGAATTTGAAAAAAATTTGAAAATTCGAATATCGAAATTTATCATTTATTGTCTCTTTAAAAATTCAACTTTGACCATTCGCCATCTAAAACCTGCCTAATTGCTGTTTTAGCCTATGGGGGACCTCCAAGAATGTATTTGGTGGACTTTGAAAAATGTAAGGTTTTTTTGGGAAAAACTTTGATTTGAATTTGATCGAATGCGCAATCACTTCAGATAAAAAAAACACTTTGCCTTAATTTTGGTTGGTCTTTTTGAATTCAAATTTAGTAGTTTTTCAAATTCAAAAATTGACCCTTGTTTAATATACCCCTAAGTCTACTAAAAAAACATTTAAATATTAATTAAACCCAATAGGATTGTTTTGGCTCCAAGAAGCATTAATTATATCTTAATTGGGATCAAGTACAAGGTGCTGTTTTATTATTACAGAGAAAAGGCAAATCAGGTATTAAAATTTGAATTATTTGATTAAAATGGATGGGAGATGGCCATCCCATAATTCAGAGCTTTCTGGGTAACGAGATTCTGGATAATGAATCCTACTCCTGTACTATGAAATAGCAGAATCTAATTATTCACATTAATAGGTAGGAGTATAACAGGTAGAAGCATCATTATTCTTTTTTTTCTAAACAAAAAATAGTCACTGACCACCTCCTGGATAAGAAGGATGGTTTGTGAAATATTTTATTGCAATGGATTGTACTGATTTGTCAGACACAATAGGAGGGCCAAATGTTCTTTCAACAAAAAATAGTAGAGAATAGCCTTGAAACGTCTGGATTCCTTGTTAAAGGGATACTGTCATGGGGAAAAAAAAATTCAAAATGAATAGTGCTGCTCCAGCAGAATTCTGCACTGAAATCCATTTCTCAAAAGAGCAAACACATTTTTTTATATTCAATTTTGAAATCTGACATGGGGCTAGACATATTGTCAATTTCCCAGCTGCCCCAAGTCATGTGACTTGTGCTCTGATCAACTTCAATCACTCTTTACTGCTGTACTGCAAGTTGGAGTGATATCACCCCCTCCCTTTTTCCCCCCAGCAGCCAAACAAAAGAACAATGGGAAGGTAACCAGATAGCAGCTCCCTAACACAAGATAACAGCTGCCTGGTAGATCTAAGAACAACACTCAATAGTAAAATCCAGGTCCCACTGAGACACATTCAGTTACATTGAGAAGGAAAAACAGCAGCCTGCCAGAAAGCATTTCTCTCCTAAAGTGCAGGCACAAGTCACATGACCAGGGGCAGCTGGGAAATTGACAAAATGTCTAGCCCCATGTCAGATTCAAAAACTGAATATAAAAAAATCTGTTTTCTCTTTTGAGAAATGGATTTCAGTGCAGAATTCTGCTGGAGTAGCACTATTAACTGATTCATTTTGAAAAAAAATTTTTTCCCATGACAGTATTTAAAATTAATAATAAATGGTAACATAAAATAACACTGCAAATGGGGTCCAAGATACTCATGGCCACTGCGCAACAGAAGCCACTGCTCTTTTGTTTCTTTTATTGTTTCTTTTATTGTTTCTTTTATTGTGCAAGATTTACAAACACAAAAATGTAAAACTCGTTTTCATACTCGACATTTGAAATAGAATGTGGGTATTAATAATCACTTTGTTTATAGTTTGAGTGAATAGTGCAGGTTTTACTCCATTTAATATGTTAAAAAGATTAAAAAACACATTTTGTGATTGTCAAGGTCACAGATTCCACATAGTTGCATAGCCTGGTCATGTACAAGATATGAATGAGCAGAGTCTGGTTCCAAACACTATAAACATTGCCACTTGGTATCTGGTATTTCAACTGTACCCACAAAAGGGACAATTCTAAAACCTTATTTCCTAGGTCCCTGCAATATTTCCAAATGTCATGCATACCAATGACAGCCAATCTCTATGGAGGGAAGCAGCTGTCTGCATAGAATGTAAAAGCATTGAGTGCATGTATGTCATTTCCTAAATTGCTTTATTTCTGTCCATAAGCATACTGGACCTCTCTTATAGATAAAGGATTTTCTAACTGAACTGCTTCATTGTTGCTTAGTATGCCATAGAATAACACTGCAGGCCAATTTTACACACTAAAAAGGTCATCATGTGGATTTAAGAGCTAAACTTGTGATGTGTGAGTCAAGGAAATTTGCAAGTAATGTTTCCAAGTCAGTGCCTTTTTTAAATCTGACATTCTTCGTATCCATTACTACAGCGTGCTAACCACTAATTACTGTTACTAATATTGTATCTTGGTGGGATGGTTTGAAGAAAGCCTCGCTTAATTCCACATCAAAAGCCCAAACTTTTTATTCATAACCCGAGTGATGAAGGATATAATTAAGTTCACATTTGGGCTATTAGGAAACGGAAAATCTACTTGGTAGTTAAAGCAACTTCCTGAGTTATGAAACGTACCCTGTTTATTTTATCTTCAGGCCTAAAGTTGAAATGCTACTCACAATGTACAGGGGTTATGGACAGTTGGAAGTACAGCTGAAATGCCTGATGGCAGAGGAGAAGGAAGGAAGCGGCTGTCATGCACTATAAAACATGAAATTAAATCAAACTCTTCAGAAGTTATAACCGACTATAATTGTATAAAATAATATTAAACAAAGCTGTAGGAGGAAATTAAATAACTCCGTTTTTTTATGTTAAAGGCTCCAGACAAGTGAGCAATTATGGTATAATGACTTTTGTGTGCTCACACCCTTTTATATTTTCTGCAGATTTGGAAAATGAAAGGAAGGAGGCCAATGAAGGTGTTTCGTTTGACGAGGAAGGTTGTCTTGAACATTAGGTTGAGTATAGATCGTGCTGGTGGCACAGAAGCTGGACAGATGTTCCAGCCTGGAGACTCCAGTCCAGACAGTCATTGCAGCATATGGAAAGAAATTAGGAACAAGGTCAAAACTGGGTGCAAGAGGCAGAGTCAAGTGCAGTGACAGGGAAGAGGAAGACAAAGGCCATTCAGTCATCCAGAAGAGTGGCCCTCCCACTAACCAGTTGAGTAGTTATTGGTTTCACAACTAGCAGTGGAATGCTTGCTTTAGGAAGATGTATAGCCAGTGATTGTTATGGCCATGTAGCTGACAGCTACTGATACAGGTTATTGGCAGGTACAGGTCCAGCAAGAGTGGTGACAGTTAGTTGCCTAGTTTTACTAGCCCATCTGACCCCTGCGAGGTTGGATGGCTGGTAACCCTAAAAGGTATATGGTGTATATTCTTGGCAAGTATTCCTTATTAAGGGGATTACCTGTTAGCATGTTGATACTATTTCACATGTGTTATGTTTCTAAACTATAATTAAAGCTGTCGTCTTTCAATCCCGAACACTAGGGGGCAGATTTATCAAGGGTCGAAGTGAATCCAAAGTGAATATTTGAAGTTAAAAACTTCGAATTTCGTACTATTTTTTGGGTACTTCGACCATCGAATAGGCCTAAATTCGACTTCGATTCAAAGTAAAAATGCTTTGGCTATTCGACCATATGATAATCGAAGTACTGTATCTTTAAAAACTTCGACTTCGACACTTCACCTCCTTAAACTTGCGGAATTGCTATGTTAACCTATGGGGACCTCCCAGAACTTATAGCCAACATTTGGCTACGTTTTTAGAAGTCGAAGTATAATCGTACGATCGTAGGATGTTAAAAATCATTTGAATTCGATGGTCGAATTTCGACGTTTTTTCCACTTCGAAATTTGACCCTTGATAAATCTGCCCCTAGATGTTGTTATTTTGTCTCCAGGGGAACCTAGGCGAATGGTGAAATTGGGTTAGTTAAGTAGAAAATGTGGGGGTGATCCCCTCCTGCAACTTTGCTGTGTGACTTGTATCAGCCTCGCCAGTCTTCCAATCTTGCCTGTTTTCAGTACTTGTCCTATGTGTGCTCCACTACCCGCTTCCTTCTCAGTCCCTACTTTTCAACCTAGTGATCAGTAGTTGGGACACAAGTTCTATCCCCACACTTCCCTCTACTGTACATTCCATTAATACCCACTTTTGGTGCTGTTGAAGGAGATATCTATGTTCTCTGAAGGCAGACACAGAAACCATCTCTGGTTCTCCATAGTCTTTTTTTACAGCTAGAGAGTGAAAGCCAGGGCAGAGTTTTGATGTGGGAAGTAGAGGAAGACTCATTATGTGACCAATGTGACCCCTGTTATAGCCTTGAGCACTGTTGTTTCCTGAATGTGCAGGTGATCTGTCAAGCAAGGGTGAGAATCCTGAGAATTAAATCTGCTGCTTCAAGCAATACTCATAACTGTACTACTGTGTCAGTTTTGTCTTTGATGGTGATGGATGTTGAGTCTGGCAGGTGGCATGGTGGAATAACAGCAGATAAGTCTATATTACTTGTTTTTAGAAGGATAATTATACATGATATAAAATAAGAAGAGCAATGCTTGTAATGGCATTATATTTCTATTAAACCCAGTAACAGTCTGTGATCAGGGAAGTAAATATTATCACATAGAGCAGCTATACACAGGAGCTCATGCCTGTTTGGTTTTTAGTTGCTCATAAATGTTGAACTGGAGGCTTGCAGTCCAGATGTGGCCCTCCAAACAATTTTTATGGCCCCCTGCTTGCCTGTGGGCTCCATAGACAGGTGTGTATGACATCATCATTGTGATATAATCTGGCTCATGTGCATATCATATGTCAGCTGAGTTGCCCACTTCATGGAGACCTTTTGGAGGCACTGATGTACAGCAAGCATATCCCCACAGTCTATTAAAGGGGAACTCCACAAAAACATAACTTTAGCTTTTTGAAAAGTAAACATAATTTCAAGAAACTTTGTAATATACATAAATTAAAAAATATGCAGACCTTTCATGATTTTTAATGTTTTCTGACAGTTCCCTATGCCTAGCCCCCTACTCTCCTGCTGATCAGTCTGACTACTTTGCTGAGCTGTATGACTACTGTTACTTTGTATCAACAGCCATCTGTCCTTAGCCTGCATCCTCCAAATCCCTCAATTCCCTGATGTGTGATTTCTATAAGGAAAGGAACGTCATAGAGCAATGCATTGTGGGTTATGTAGTTCCTGCATGCTGTCTGTAAGCTGTGGAAAAGTTGTTACAATTTGTAACTTCAGTGTTTGGTCCCTCCTTCCCTGCCAGGATTTCAAATGATGCAGAAAGAGAAGAACTGTTAAACAGCTGGATTTCAGTATAGAAAATGGCATTTATTTATACTTTTTGAAAAAACAGGTAACTGAGATGGGTATATTAGGTGTTTCTGTGTTATGTGGGTCTCTTTATCAAATTTTGGTTTGGAAGCCAGAATTTCCCTTTAAATTCTCACACACAGTTATGAAAGGAAAATAAATGAAATATTCTCTTCCAATGAATCTAGCATTTTTAATGGGTAAACACTATGAAATACTATTTGTATATTTTTTAGCAGTAATGCTTTTATTTAACAAAGTTATATTTTCCATTAAAGTGAGAGTGTGGTGAGAACTGCACACAGACATATTTGGTAGGAAGTTGCCCCCTTAAATCTTATTAAAGCCATTCATTGGATGTTGTAAGTAAGCTGCTAAAATAACAGTGATCCCTTTACACCCATATCCTGTGCTTAACCTTAATTATATTTAATTTTAGAAACTTTTGCTTAAAATTAAATGTTTAACCTCTCAAATGCCATGCAAAACTACCAACAGCTGTCATTCCGCCCTCCAGGCACATGACCCTGATGCACCTGGTGTTTTCTTCAGATAGTGTTGGCCTTGTGCACCCCACACTATTATCTCACATCAGGTCAATGTTTCCATGACTGAAAAGACTATGGGAAGCCAAGAATAGATCAGGAACCTCTGCAAATATCCCTGCAACAGGTATAATGAGATTTCATTAATGGCACCATACAGAAGTGGATCATTTTCTCAGGTCTCGGTACAGTAAAGGTCGGCGGGATGACCATATTTCTAACAAGAGTTCTCCATAAGTATTTATGATGTGTATGTGTTTATAAAATACAGGTGCAAGTACTTACTTTTTTAAAATTGAGTTTTGTTTGCATTGAAAGTTTCAAAAAACCCTTTGTGTGAACTTCTCACTTATTCTCTTTCATGCAGCTCAGACACCAACATTTGCCTTCTCCTCCCTCTCCATATGCCCTTCCATGAATTATTCTTATTTTCTTCTTTACTTTTCTATTTTCTTTCTGTGCCTGGAAAAAAAATGGTTGGCTGTCCCTCCCTCTTTATCCTATCTGTCACTGTGCTCTGATCTGCTTTCTAACTCAGTGAAGCTAAACTGATGCTTCCCACATTGTGGTGGTGCTTTTTATGAAGTGTACCCAGTGTCACACGACCTTGTAATCTGAGCTGACAATTCAGATGGGGTTTCCTAAACAAATGACTGAGAAGCCAGCCTGAGGGAATGGACGCTTCATTAGGTGGAGGATCAGTTTGCAAAGTTTTCTTATGTTCGGCTTTGAACATTGCTAAATGAAAAGTAAACTTCTGCCAGTATTTAAGCAGCTGTCTTGTCATGCCAGTTAGGGGCTTTAGTGAGTTATTTCCTTCATGTAGGTGTTTTTGTTTGAATACACTATCATCTATCTATCTATCTATCTATCTATCTATCTATCATCTATCTATCTATCTATCTATCTATCTATCTATCATCTATCTATCTATCTATCTATCTATCTATCTATCTATTATCTATCTATCTATCTATCTATCTATCTATCTATCATTTATCTATCTATCTATCTATCATCAATCTATCTATCTACTATCTATCTATCTATCTATCTATCTATCTGTCTGTCTGTCTGTCTGTCTGTCTGTCTATCATCTATCTATCTATCTATCTATCTATCAATCTATCAATCTATCATCTATATCTATCTATCTATCTATCTATCTATTATTTATCTATCTATTTATCTATCTATCATCTATCTATCTATCTATCTATCTATCTATCTATCTATCTATCTATCTATTTTCTATCTATTATCTGTCATCAATCTATCTATCTATTTTCTATCTATCTATCTATCTATCTATCTATCTATCTATCTATCTATCATCTATCTATCTATCTATCTATCTATCATCTATCTATCTATCTATCTATCTATCATCTATCTATCTATCTATCTATCTATCTATCTATCTATCTATCTATCATTTATCTATCTATCTATCTATCTATCTATCTATCTATCTATCTATCTATCTATCATCAATCTATCTATCTACTATCTATCTATCTATCTATCTATCTATCTATCTATCTGTCTGTCTGTCTGTCTGTCTGTCTGTCTGTCTGTCTGTCTGTCTATCATCTATCTATCTATCTATCTATCTATCTATCTATCTATCTGTCTGTCTGTCTGTCTGTCTATCATCTATCTATCTATCTATCTATCTATCTATCTATCTATCTATCTATCTATCTATCAATCTATCAATCTATCATCTATCTATATCTATCTATCTATCTATCTATCTATCTATCTATCTATCTATCTATCTATCTATCTATTATTTATCTATCTATTTATCTATCTATCATCTATCTATCTATCTATCTATCTATCTATTTTCTATCTATTATCTATCATCAATCTATCTATCTATCTATCTATCTATCTATCTATTATCTATCTATCTATCTATCTATCTATCTATCTATCTATCTATCTATCTATCTATCTATCTATCATCGATCTATCATCTATCTATATCTATCTATCTATCTATCTATCTATCTATCTATCTATCTATCTATCTATCTATCTATCATCGATCTATCATCTATCTATATCTATCTATCTATCTATCTATCTATCTATCTATCTATCTATCTATCTATCTATCTATCTATCTATCTATCTATCTATCATCTATCTATCTATATCTATCTATCTATCTATCATCTATTTATTTATCTATCCATTTCAGCATTTAACTGATGTGAAACCTCAGCCTGTCTGATCTTGTTTGATATGGCAATAGAGCGTACTGGCATCACAAACACTTTCTTGCCAAAATCTTTACAATAGGCTGTACCCAAACTATCACAGTGCCACCTTCTTGTATAGATACTGCTGACAACATCCAGCAATAGCCTATAGTTGTAATATACTGTAACAGTGAGAGAAATATGCAATTTGGAATGCCCCTCAGCAAAAATCATCACTTGGGTAAGGTTATAGGGTTCATCTGTATCATCTGATACTAATAAAAAGTAATTAACTAAGTGGAGGGTACAAAGTGCATTAAACAGGGCACAATCCACCATGTTTTTTATACTTTGTGACCTGCTCTGCACATATATGAATTTCTGCAGGTCAACTAAACAATGAAGAGATTGCATTCAACCCCATGAATACAGCTCCAGGTGGGTTAACTGATAGCAAAGCCCTTGGCATTGCCCCACACCCTCCAGGCCTCAGCCAGAGTCTCACTTGGATGACAGGGGCCTGCCAGAAAACCTTAGACCAGAGCCCAATTTTACTTCTCTGTTCACTCAGTTTCCTTTACATTCTATAATTTATCCTTCCCTCAATTTCTTGCCTTTATTGTCATTTAGAAAGGTGGAATGGCCATAATACAGGCATACAAGCAAATTGTTTTATGAGCAGGAGGGCCCACAGACTCTTGAGCCCACTGGGAGTTTTCCTGGTATCCCATTGAGTCAGTCCAACACTGGACCCAACTTTAGCTTTGGCTCTTCCAAACCTCACCCTTTAAGTAAACACAGACCCCTTTTATCATTAGTCCTGGGCAACAATTTAAGATATGTAAATACACCTCTGTCCATCTGCATGACCCTGTATTCAGCAGTGATGTATTCATAAGGGGCAGACAGAGGGAGGCATGTAGGTGTCTCTTCCCCTTCTCATCCCCTAACTTACATATAATACAGATGTGAAAGTTAGAGAGCATTGGCAGATGCAGGTTGCAATAAAGCCTTGTATTTATTACTATACAGTCCGCATCTAGAGGTCAATTTATTAAAATGTAAGATTGCCTTTTTTTTAAATTTTGAGGGTTTTTTGCAGTCAAGAAATGATATTGCATTTTTTTCTAATTCAAGTTTTCTAAACTTACATTTTCAAGATTTAGCAAACAAAAACACTTGGATCAAATTAAATGAGCTAAAAGCAGGATGAACTTCAGTAGAGCTTCTGCAGAATTTAATGGGAGATGACATTTCAAAATTCTTTATACTATTGAAGTCTTTTTTTAAAAAACCTTGAGATTTTGTAGATTTGTTGAAAATGAACAGTAGAGGCGTTTTTCAGATTCACATTCTTTTTTTAAAAAAATGTTGTCAATCAAGAAAAATCTTCATTCGACATATTCAGATTTTTTTGAAATTTTGAAAATGTGAAAATCTTGATATTTGTAATTCTACCTCTCATAGAGTCGGATTTCAAATCTGGCTCAAGATACATAGAGCTTTCAAGTTCAGGATTATAGTAAATGACCCATATAGTCTTCAGCTAGGCTTCTCCCATGGGGTACCTTCAAAAGCATTTTCCAGAAAGACTTTTACTGTCACTCACACCTTAACCAATGTCCAAGTTTGCGGTAACCAATAGGGATCAGGAGTAGTCGTAGTCAAAATCCAGGCAGTAGTTCAATAGGCAGGCAGAATAGGAGCAAAATCAAGATTCTGACTATTCCTGATCGCTACTGCAAACGTGAACATTGTGTCAGGCTCTGCTGGAAATCGAGCCAGGAATCTTTGGGTTTTTGGCTCGATGCCTTAACTGTTTGGCCATGTGAGCAGCCTGCAGGGTTGTTCACTATATGTTACTTGGCCTCTGCAGCCCCAGCCTGGTTGGTTGCAGTCAGCCAATCAGGGCTTACTCTGCCCTATTTAAGGCCAGCCCCCCGAACACTACTTGTCAGAGCATTATATGACCATCCTAGTACTATGGCAGCGCCCCTAGCTAGGTTGTTCCCACTCTAGCCCTTTTTCCCTTGATTCTGCCTCGTCCTTCCTTGCCTTGCTTTATCTTCATTGTACTTTCCCAGCCTTGACCTTGACCTGACCCCTGCCTTGCCTGTTCTTGGTTCCTGTACTACCTTGTACCTTTCCCTGACTTCACCTTGAACCGACCTTGCCTTGCCTGTTCCTGATTTCTGCTTCCTGTTCTGCCTTGTAGTTACCCATCTTGCTCTCCAGTCCTCTTGCTGTCCTGCTCTCCAGTTCTCTTACTATCCTGCTCTCCAGTTCTCTTGCTATCCTGCTCTCCAGTCCCCTTGATATCCTGCTCTCCAGTCCTCTTGCTATCCTGCTCTCCAGTTCTCTTGCTATCCTGCTCTCCAGTTCTCTTGCTATCCTGCTCTCCAGTTCTCTTACTATCCTGCTCTCCAGTCCTCTTGCTGTCCTGCTCTCCAGTCCTCTTGCTATCCTGCTCTCCAGTTCTCTTGCTATCCTGCTCTCCAGTTCTCTTACTATCCTGCTCTCCAGTCCTCTTGCTGTCCTGCTCTCCAGTCCTCTTGCTATCCTGCTCTCCAGTTATCTTGCTATCCTGCTCTCCAGTTCTCTTACTATCCTGCTCTCCAGTTCTCTTGCTATCCTGCTCTACAGTCCTCTCTCCTTCTGTACCAGTCTCCTTCTGATCCTGTCCTCCTGCTTTCCTGTCCACCCGGTATTCTGTCCTCCAGATCTACGCCCTCACCATCCTGTCACATCCTTTCAGTGTTCCGTCAGATATACGCCCTCACCGTCCTGTCCTATCCAGTCTGTTCCTGTCCTGACATTCATCCAGTTCCCCCTTCACTCTTTCCAGCCTGACTCATCGCCCCCTTCATCCTGTCCATTCCTGATCTCGGTCCTCTCCATCCTGCTCCATTCTGCACCTGTTCCAGTCTGACTCATCACCCTCATCACCCCATTCCTGCTTTTCCTTGCCGTGTTCCCTTTGGCACAGACTGCCCTTGCCTCAAGGGCTCGTCCTTCCCTCATCAGCCTCCACAGCGCCCTTTACCTAATCCTTGACACTTTGCCCTAAAGCTTCCTCCTTGGTCCAGACTTCTCTGCTTGGAGCTGATAAGCCCTTGACACAAGGGCCCTGTACAGACATAAGTACCTTTATGAACAATGAAGTGGAGATTTGCATTTGCATTATTTAGGGCACCCTCAACCACCTTTTTTCATTTTTAAGGGCTACATAAATCTTACTGACCCATTATTATGTTTTACATTTCTATACAATATGTATCTGTCCCATGGGTCTTTTTCAGCTCACCCAAAACAGTGGGCAGGGCCCTTTAGATGTTTTAGAAGTCAAATAACTGGTCACTAAGTAGCTATTGTAGAGGAGATACCTGGGCATCGGCTTCCCAAGTGAAGAATTGGTCTTGACACAATTATGTACAATAAATTATTATTTTCTATTGTAGGAAGAACATTCAGCATGAGAACCCTAAGAAACCCAAAAGACAGTAAAAAGGCATATTTATAAAAGGAAGAATACCCAATGTTCCTTACAATATTCAAGTAAATACTTTAAAAAAAAGTCTGTTAAACTTTGATAAATTTGCTGCTAATTATAAAAGAGTTCATTGCAAAAGAGAAGAAAGAAATGTGGTATATCTTTTGCCCAAGAGACACTTGACGTGCTTACAGACTTTATGAGTTCTTGTTTGGTATTTAATTCTATTAATGTTTATAAAGTGACAGTAGGAATAAAAAGATTATACATAGTCAGTAAGGTTGAAAAAAGACACAAAGTCCATAAAGTTCAACCTTTTAGTTATTTTTTTAATCTGCCTAACTGCCAGTTGATCCAGAGGGAGGAAGGCAAAAAAACCCCCATCTGAAGCCTCTCCAATTTGCCTCAGAGGGGGAAAAAATTCCTTCCTGACTCCAAAATGGCAATCGGACCAGTCCCTGGATCAACTTGTACTATGAGCTATCTCCCATAATCCTGTATTCCCTCACTTGCTAAACACCATCCAACCCCTTCTTAAAGCTATCTAATGTATCAGCCTGTACCACTGATTCAGGGAGAGAATTCCACATCTTCACAGCTCTCACTGTAACAAACCCCTTCCGAATATTTAGGCGGAACCTCTTTTCTTCTAATCGGAATGGGTGACCTTGTGTCAGCTGGAAAGACCTACTGGTAAATAAAGCATTAGAGAGATTATTATATGATCTCCTTATATATTTATACATAGTTATCATATCACCCCTTAAACGCCTCTTCTCCAGCGTGAACATCCCCACATCATTAGTAGGAAAAACAGATTAGGAACATAGATATAAATATATCTACATGGCATAAGTTCAATGTTTGCACAAGTGTTGTGAATGCTAATGTAAATGAAAACGTAAGCGTTTAATAAACATTCCATTCACACCACATATATCATTTGAAATTCCATTTTTCTGTTAGTAATCATACAAAGCAACATTTTGCCAGCTCTTGTAAAGTGCTGAGTTATGTAGCAGAATTTTGCCCCAGTGCAGTAATCCAAATATTGGTTTATTTCAGAAGCTCCACCAGCACCAGCCAAAAATTCAATATATGAAATCATGTGGGTTCATCTCCCCTGCTGCTCCTATAACCAGGGGTGCTTCGCCAATGAGGCAAGTTGCGGCTGTCGCCTCAGGCGGCAGCGCCCCACTAGGTACCAGGGGCAGCAAAAATGCTGCTCCTGGTACTTTAAGAGCGAATTTCTGGGGGAGGGGGGGCAGCAGCAACTGCTGCTGCCTCAGGCGGTGGAGGGGCCAAGATCGCCCCTGCCTATAACCTATTTTGTGTGTTTGCGGGAGGTAATTCCCATTTTCTTGAGGCTATAATGGAAGGGATCACATGGTTTATCTTCTTTGGTCTCCACCGAGTACCAGGGGTGGATATGATTGTACTATGGG
Organism: Xenopus laevis; assembly: GCF_017654675.1. Lineage (NCBI taxonomy): Eukaryota > Metazoa > Chordata > Amphibia > Anura > Pipidae > Xenopus > Xenopus laevis. The sequence continues at coordinate 147,018,426 of NC_054379.1, read as the reverse complement.
GCCTATTTACTTACATTGGGATTTCTTTTTTTTTGAATCACGAATCATATTTTTTCTTCGGCAAGTAAAAGCATTTGAGCAATGGGAGCTGTGCAGACCCTTTTGCACCTTTTTTTAGCCATTCAGACTTTTAGAGGTTTTTTTTATTTTTTTCCATTACTAATTCTCCAGAAAACTCTAATGTTTAGGGGTTTTAGATATTTTGTATTTATTTAGCATATTGTTCAGTGTTTTTTTTTTTTCATATTTATTTTCGGATCTTTTAATAACCATCATACCATTCGTGGTTTTAGAGAAAGTGAGTTTAATTTTGTTATCAAAAAGCTCTAATACCACTAAAATTTGAGCCTCCCCGTCTGGCCCTTCCTATTATGGCAGGAGGAAAGAAGACTAGCACCTCTACAAAGAAGCAAAGTCTCCCCAGAATTTTTTGTGTGGCTACCCCCACGGTCTGAAAAAATCTGCTTTACAAAACAGTGACAAACAGGTCTGCAAACAAATAAATATATCACTGTATGAAATGCAATTAGGAAATTATGCAAATAGTAAAGCTATCATACATTCCTATCTCAGTGATGAAAGATAGAATAACTGCATTGTGCTGTTGCTCATTGATCAAGCAAAACTACCAAAAACACCTCCCATCAATTTTAGGTTAAAAAAAAAAAAGTACACTTTGTTTTCTTGACTTATTTCAACCACAGTGGCACATTTGACATTCATAAAGGGCAGGTACACACCAGCACTGTTTCCCTGAGCCTGAATGCTAAGTATGTCATTCAATGAATGATGATGTTCTCTTTATGGAAATGTATTCTTATCTATCTTTTTTTGTCTTGGTTTGCTGCAACAAAACACAAATTACATTGTATAATTCCAGTCTCACAGTGCCTGGCTTATATCAAACTTTCAAAATAAATGTATAAGTAATGGATTTAAATACGTTATTCCACAAAGCCTGTTATAAGAAAAAAAAATAATCAGTGTCTAGGGGAATGTTAAAGCTTACTATGTCACACAGACTTTTATATTTAGTGCTAGGACAACTGATTCCCAGATATGATGTCTTCCTCTAGAGCTTTATCCCTGTTTCCCTCAGAAATATCAATTAATTTTTTGCATGGTGCCAATATACATCCCCCTGTACCTCAAGGAGGCATGCTATACTGTACACCAACTATGTCCCAGCCTCAGGGAAGAAGAAAGAAAGAACTGTATGTGAGGATAAGGAACCTGTAAGTAAAGACTGAGCAGAATATTGGAATGGAATAAGGATTTGCCCAATGTTTTCATGTGGTACATCAGGGGTTTTTTTTTTTTTTTTTTACTGGTAGAGAAACAATACAACAAGTATCTCGTTGTTAGAAGGTAAAGGTTTTGCTTACCTGTCCTTCAGGCAGTTCCCATAAGGAAGGAGTCCCCAACCCATTTTACCCATGAGCCACATTCAAATGTAAACAGAGTTGAGGAGCAACACAAGCATGAAACATGTTCTGGGGGGGGCTCTGATTGGCTATTTGTTAGCCCCTATGTGAACTGGCAGCCTACAGGATGATCTGTTTGGCAGGACATAGGGCTTTAGGCAACCAAAGCGATTCTCCAAGCCAGGAATTCAAAAATAAGCATCTGCATTGAGGCCACTGAGAGCAACATCGAAATAGTTGGTGATCAACATGTTGCTCGCGAGCCACTGGTTGGGGATCATTGCTGTAAAAATGTTCCAATCTGCTCGCTTTATGGTGACATGAGGTCAGTGACCACCATTTGAAAGCTGGCAAGATTCAGAAGAAGAAGGCAAATAACTCAAAAACCATAAACAGGAAAAATGAGGAGCAGTTGAAAAGTTGCTGAAAATTAGCCATTCTATAACATACTGAAAGGTGAACCACCCAAAAAACTCAAAATACCTCTTTAACATTTTAGTAACAATTTAGTGAAAACCCCCCAAAACAAATGATTTTTTATTCTCCCTTGCTATTGGTTGTGGATCATTGTCATAAGGCTTAGTCCAGTCAAGGGCCAGGGTTGTCAGGTTTCTTTAGCCTTTAAAAAATGTGCTCAGACTCTTCAGGAAGGAGGGAGTGGATGATGCTGTAGAGCCTGAGGCAGCCTCACTCACTCCACTCGTGTCCTTTCAGTTCTTTTCATGGCACCTAAGATTATAGTACAACTACATTACCCTTCCTCCAGACACTTCTGGCAAGGGCTCCTGTGATAGAGAGGGTCATGAATGTAATGGTGCTCTGCCTGAGACCAGCTGGTGAAGGCTAATACATACTTCCCAACATTTTGGAAAGAAAAAGAGGGACAAAAGAATTTGCGTATCGCAGCAAAACATTGTTTGACCACGCCCATTTTTGTGTCCACACCCCCTTATTACCAGTTTTGCTAATGAAGGTGAATTGCCCTTTAAGCTGTAAGTCTAACTTTACCCAAGAGTCCTCCTTATCTAAATTGTTACAAAGTATCTTATTTGCACCTGGTGGCTGTTCTGGGCTCTCTGCTAAAAGCCAATTAAGTTAGAAACTTTGTTTCTTTTTCTGGCTGTTCATTGCAGAGAAAGTTGGGACTTTCCATTACAAATGCGGGACTGTGGGTTGAGCTGTCAAAACGGTGACTGTCCCGCTGAAAACGGGACCGTTGGGAGGTATGCCAATATAGGCATTTTCTTAGGAATTATTATTATTTTTTACTATACTTTATTTATGGTCAGTAAAATTTCTGTGCAATGGACCTGGAGGACAAAAAGTAAGACTAATAAAACAATCCAATTACAAACAACAAATCACTGTTAAATAAGGCAAGATATGAAATGAAAAGGCCTTGTCTGTGAGATTACACAAGGATATATAGTTCCAGGCTGGCACCAATCTGGACCAAGTAGTAGTACCCAGAAGCCAAAGTAGTAGTTTAAAATATATTTAAATTTATTTTACATTATGAATATAAAATCAAAAAGCCTTACACGTTTTATGTCTCCAAGGGAACTTAATCATAGCCTATAATTAAGTGTCCCTTAGAGACACAAAATGAGTAAAGCTCCATTCCACTAAACTACAACTGTTCTTCCAAGAAAAAATTGATTCACACATTACCAGTTTCTTCCAGTCTTGGTTGAAGGACAGCTCCATAGCTAGACAGGGGAACGGTAGGAGGGATCTGATTTGATTTGTTGATATGGAAGGCAGAAGTGCCTTCAAGAAAAACAAGACACATGACTAAATTTTAATAATGTTGTCACGATATGCAAGCAGTTTATATGTTGTCCCTGTACTTGCATGGGTTTCATATGGGTTCTTGGGGTATGTCCCTCTGACAAAGAGGATCATTGTCTCCGGCTAACATTAACTAGAGGGTGCATGATTGGGATAGGGACCTTAGATTGTAAGCTCCACTGAGGCAGAGACTGATGAGAGTGATATATAATGTCTGTGAAACACTATACAGTATATAGTTATTATTTCTATAAATTATTTTATTTATATAAATAAAAGACAATAATAAGCTTATAAATATTATCATTCATCATGTATTTCAGGCTGATATTGAAAAGAAAAAGAAGAGATCTACATTGAGTTGCAAACATTTTGATTGCTGACCCTAACACTTCAGTATAGAAACATTTGCTGAAATCCAAAAGCATTGCTTTGTCCCTTTCACCCAAAAGCTAGAAACCTACAAATCTGTCAGTAGTAACAGCAATGGCTTGGTAAAGCACCGTGTGTCTTAATTAAAACTCAAAATCCTGTGATTTTTAAAGACAGTTTTGTTGTGACAGCCCTGGGACTGACAATAGTACAAGGTTCTCCTTTTAAACCTCCAGACAATAACAGACTAAGGTAAACTCAGCATGTGACTGACAGCGGGATTTAAATCTTGACGAGATGCAGTATTCTTGCTGCTTCGTTGGATTTTCTTAGTTGGGCCCAGGAGGGCAAAAGAAAAGCTGCTTCTGCCTGATGGATTTTTTTCCCATTTTAATACCGGCCAGGGAGGGAGAAGAGGAAAACTTGCCTCCAGGTGGTCTCATAGCAAATCGCAATCTCCCTGAGGCAGAGAAGGACTTAAAGCCTGAGAGGAAAAGAGATCCGTAGCATCCATCTGACTCAATGAAATCCCCAGCACACGCCCAAAACAAGGTCAAGATTGTAAGTCCCTAGGGAGCATTCTAACAATCAAATGGTAGGTTAAGACAACATTGATGGGTCTTTGAGATTTATATTGAAAACAACCTATGTTGCACTCTGGAAGGAGAAGGTTTAATTGCCCAACAAAGCAAAAACTTTCTTTTGTAGAGATAATTTCATTTAATAGTGCAGATTAATGAACCATTTGTGATTTATTTGTCTTACTTTAATTTGTTTAAAGAAGTAGATACTGTAGCAAAAACTCACCACAGAGTCCCAATTTGCCCTCTCTCCATGCGAATCTAAACTCTAAGGGCTCTTACTCATGAGCGTTTTTACCTGCGCTCCCCTGCATCCGTTTTTCGGCGTTCAGCCGCAGGGGAGCGCAGGAATAGACGCATTTTTTTTTCAAATGGGGCTGTACTCACACAGGCGCATGTAGGCGCCGAACGCAGGAAAAATGCAGCATGTTGCGTCTCAACCTGCGTTCGGCGCCTACATGCGCCTGTGTGAGTACAGCCCCATTTGAAAAAATTAAATGCGTCTATTCCTGCGCTCCCCTGCGGCTGAACGCCGAAAAACGGAACGCAGGGGAGCGCAGGTAAAAACGCTCATGAGTAAGAGCCCTAAGGGCAGAGATACATGTGGAGATTTGGGGAGAATAGTCCCACAGAGACAAATCGCCTCTTCTTTGGGTGACTAATCTCCCCGAACTGCCTTCCTGTCGGCTAGAATGTAAATAGCCGGCAAGATGGCACTCGGAGCGTTTAGTTTTCCAAAGTCGTCGGAAGTTCCTCGTCATAAAAATGATGGCATCAGTGAACTCTGGTTTAGGGCAGAGACACACATGGAGATTCAGGAGATTAGTCGACCAGAAAGAAAACGTCTCTTCTTCGGGCGACTAATCTCCCGAACTGCCTTCCTGATGGCTAGAATGTAAATCGCCAGCAGGATGGCACTCGGAGCGCTTACTTTTCCGAAGTCGTCGGAAGTTCCTCGTCATAAAAATGATGGCATCAGTGAACTCTGGTTTAGGGCAGAGACACACATGGAGATACAGGAGATTATTCGCCCAGAAACAAAACGCCTCTTCTTCCGGCGCCTAATCTCCCGAACTGCCTTCCCGCCAGCTAGAATCAAAATCACCGGCGGGAAGGCAGTTCTGGAGATAAGTCGCCCGAAGAAGAGGCGTTTTGTTTCTGGGCGACTAATCTCACCGGAGTTTGTAGCAGAAAATACTGAGATAAATTCGGACTTTTATAAATAACCCCCTACATGTAACAAAGGTACAAGCACAACTTCTAATGAAGCTCATTATGTTCTACCAGCAATCTTTTCCAGCTGAGATGTCCAAATAAACAGCTTGGTCTGCAAAATGATGAAAATGAGCAAACGTGTATTGACATGTATTTTACTCTAAAACGTTACATATGATGGAACAGTTGCTCTGTAAGGCTACACATTTTCTGTTATTGCTACTTTTTATTACTCGTCTTTCTATTCAGTCCTCTCCTATTCATATTCCAGTCTCTTATTCAAATCAATGCATGGAAAACCATAAATAATAAAAATAAAAAAAACAATTGTAATTTGTCTTAGAATATCACTCTCTACATCATATTAAAGTTAATTTAAAGGTGAACAACTCTTTTAACTTTTAGTATGATGTAGTCAGTGATATTTGCAAATGGACTTCAGTTTGGAATTTTAACAGCTATCTAGTTACTACAGTCCAATTTACCCTAGCAACTAGGCAGTGGTTTAAAAGAGAGTCTGGAAGATGCAAAGGAAAGAGCCTGAATAGAATGGTAAGTAATAAAATGTAAAAGTAGTAAAAGACAGTAATGAAACTAAGTGGCGGTGGGCCCGGGTGCAGGTCTTGCAGCAGGGCCCCCACCCCCTCCAGACGCAGTTTTACATTAGCTTTGCTTTAGCGAAAGTGACTGGGGGGCCTCAAGGGGGTGCGTAACCAGGTGCGACCACACACCCTGCACCCCCAGTAGTTATGCCCCTGGTAAAAAGATAAATTGTTTTTTGGTTGCCAGGGTTGCAGTAAACCATAGCAACCAATCAGCAGGTAGCATTTACTGGTCAGCTGTTTAAAGGGCATGTAAAGTCTAAAATAGAATAAGGCTAGAAATGCTGTATTTTGTATAATAAATATAAACATGAAATTACTGCACCACAAGCCTAATCAAACAAATAATCTATGCTTTCAAAGTTGGCTACAGGGGGTCACCATCTTGTAACTTTGTTAAACATCTTTGCAAGACTAAGACTGTGCACATGCTCAGTGTGGTCTGAGCTGCTTAGGGATGGTCATAAACAAAGCTGCTTGAGTTCTGCATGGCTGGGAAGTAAGGTGGGGGCTCCCCCTGCTGTTCATAAGTATGACTGTTTCCCTGCTCAGCAGTTAGGGACCGTCTGACAATTCCTATCCACAGCAGTAAATGAAGGGAGAATTTCAATGCATACAGTCAGGTTTCTTATAAAAATGGTACACATGTTTTAATTAAAGTATATTGGAGATAGGTTTCTTTTTCATTAAAGAAAGTAAAAATGGGATTTTATTTTTTTGCCTTTACGTGCCCTTTAAATACAAAGATCGTATTGGTTGTTATGGGATACTGCTCCTGGACAAACTTAGTGCCTTTTATTGCTTAACTTCAATTGTGTGATATATACAGGTATTGTGTTTGAATTCTTTCCAATATCCTCCTCCCCCACTAGAAAATATAATTTTATTACCCAGACTTTGCTGGGGACTCAACCTCAGACTAAACATGGCCACTCATCCCATACAAGAAAAATAATATATCTGCCCATAAAACTAACTTACAAGAAAAAACACCTATATTGGTGCAGTGTGGGTATATATTGGCCATTTTGATGCAGTGCTGTTAGCAAGTAAAAATAAAAAATTCAGTGGGCAAAACAAATGAAGCTGCTCATATGTCATTAATATTAGACTGAAACTGCCATTAAAGGAATTGTTCAGTGTAAAAATAAAAACTGTGTAAATAGATAGGCTGTGCAAAATAAAAAATGTTTCCGATATAGTTAGTTAGCTAAAAATGTAATGTATAAAGGCTGGAGTGATTTGATGTAAAACATGTCAGTCAGAAAACTACTTCCTGCTTTTCAGCTCTCTTGGTTTACACTGACTGGTTACCCTAGCTACCAGGCAGTAACCAATCAGAGACTTGAGGGGGGGGGCCACACGGGTCATTTCTGTTGCTTTTGAATCTGAGCTGAATGCTGAGGATAAATTGCAAACTCACTGAACAGAAATGTACCATGTGGCCCCCCTTCAAGTCGCTGACTAACTCAGAGTTATAGAGCTGAAAAGCAGGAAGTTGGATTCTGGCTGTTTTATTAGACATCTGTTCACTCCAACCTTTATACATTGCATTTTTGGCTAACTAACTATATTAGAAACATTTTTTATTTTGCACAGCCTATCTATTTAAACAATTTTTATTTTCACACTGAACTGTTCCTTTAAGGCTTAACTAAATCTCATTTTTGGAGTCTAGGCCCAGGTGCACCACAAAAGCATTATAGGGACCATTTACCTTGCAGAATGCAGCATGCAAGGTGCTACAAAAGGCCAAAATTGGGCATTGTTTTCGATTTTGCTGAAAGGCTACAGGTATCTCTGCTCTGTTTTAGAGAACAGAGACCTAGGGTTGCATTAGGAAACTATCATAGAGGGGTGGGGAGTGAAACATAGACATTCAACCTCCTACCCTTAACCCATCCTCAAACTTGGTGCCCTTAATTAGGGAGCAACGGGAGGTGCTGGTTGCAATAGGGAACCTTCCAGATGGTAAGGACAGGGCTCACATTTACCTCCTGCTGCTGCTGCAATTTTCTCTTTACACCGGATTGAGGAGCTCAGTGTAACTTTCCCTGGGGCACAAGTGCTGTTTAGATGAGCCTCAGGGAAAGGTAAATGACCCCTTATAACTTTTTCCGAATTATTTTTTATCTTATGATATTATTGCTTTAGGGGAATTCCATAGGGATAGAAAACTTTAAAACAAAAATTAGAAACTCTCTCCCAGAAGGCCATCTGCTTCTGCAACTGATGCACATGAATAAATTAAGTGGGGAAAAAAACGATACAATTTAATTTATTAAGACAACACTATTGGGTGGTCTCCCCTCCAAATGCCTTTTATTCTGAGAACGAACATTGCTGTTTCTGATTTATTTAGGTTTCGCAATCGTCTGTAGGATATTACTGTGCGTTTCAATACACTTCGCTAGAAAATGAAAGGAAGGAAAATAAATCAAAGTATTCCGATATTGTGAAGCTTTTGTTGTCATATTCTTTGGGGTTTGGATTTCCTAATGACTGCTATTTTCGGCATTTCTGTCACATTCATTTTCTATCATCTGCTCACAGGGCTAACTCTATAGGAAAAAAATGTGTTTTGAATAAAGGTTAAAGACTAAGCATAAATATCCAGTTGGAGGGCATTCTAAATCTAGGAAGCCTATGTATATTATTTATTTGTGTACTTCAGTGGATGTTTTTTTGGGGGGGACTGGACATTTTTTAAAAAATGAGCAGGAATGCTTATTATTTTCCTGTTTTACGTAAATGGAATACCTAGACTAGCATACTTTTATGGTACAGGTAGGACCTGTTATCCAGAATGCTCGGGACCTGTGGTTTTCCAGATAATGGATATTTCCGAAATTTGGCTCTTCATACCTTAAGGGGCCAATTCATTAACTTCGAGTGAAGGGTTCGAAGTAAAAAAACTTCTTTTTTGGGCTACTTCGACCTTCGACTACGACTTTGAATCGAAGGATTCGAACTAAAAATCGTTCGACTATTCGACCATTCGATAGTCGAAGTACTGTCTCTTTAAGAAAAAACTTCGACCCCCTAGTTCGCCACCTAAAAGCTACCGAACCCAATGTTAGCCTATGGGGAAGGTTTTTTGGTCGAAGGATAATCCTTCGATCGTTGGATTAAAATCCTTCGAATCGTTCGATTCGAAGGATTTAATCGTTCGATCAAAGTATTATTCCTTTGATCGTTCGATCTCAGTTTTGGCGCAAAATCCTTCGACTTCGATATTCGAATTCGAAGGATTTTTATTCCCAGTCAAATATCGAGGGTTAATTAACCCTCGATATTCGACCCTTGATGCATCTGCCCCTTAGTGTACTAGAAAATCATATAAACATTAAATAAACCCAATAGGCTGGTTCTGCTGGTTCTGCTTCCAATAAGGATTAATTATATCTTAGTTGGGATCAAGTACAAAGAACTGTTTTATTATTACAGAGAAAAAGGAAATCATTTTTAAAAAATGTGGATAATTTGGATAAAATGGAATCTATGAGAGATGGCCTTTTCGTAATTCAGAGCTTTCTGGATAACTGGTTTATGGATAACAGATCCCATACCTGTATATTCCTCTATTAGCTATGGAAAAAGCCAAGAAGTGCCATTTACTGCTCTGTTCTACTGGCAACATCCTTAATGATATTGTGTCACTCTAGACGACAGGTCTACTCACCCATTCTGGCTGCTTATATTGAAATTCTTATAAGTTAGGTGACTATTGATACACTCTACAGCACTTTATATTTTTAGACCAGTCCATGTCTCAGTGGAGCTTACAATCTAAAATCCTTATTCACAATCAAACTTTGGGCAATATAATCAGGAACCAATTAATCTTCATGTGGGTTTTTAGAGTGTGGAAAGACACGGGAAATCATAGAAACTTATTGCAGGGAACACCTGGGCTGAAATTGAACCTAAGACTTCAGTTCTACAAACCAGAAATGCAGCAAGTAGTGATGGGTGAATCTGTGGCGTTTACCGCAAAATTCACGAAACAATGAAAAATTCGCAAAACGCATTGAAGTCATTGGGCATCAAAATAATTTTTACGCGAGTGACAATTTTTATGTGTGTGACTATTTGGTCCAAAAGCATCAAAATCAATGAGCGTCCGAATAATTTTGACGCGCGCCAATTTTTATGCATTAGCGACAAATTTCCGGGTTTCGCTGCAAGCAAATTGTTGGAGCAGTTTTGCAAATTAATTTACTTGCGACGAAACACAGAAATTCTTTGCTAATTCATGTCTGACTAATTTATTCAACTATCAATAGCAACAAGGTGGCAAACACTGGGCAGAAGTGATCTGGACATGAGCACTAAGTAAATATTTTAACATTTTTGTTTTTAAAGACTTATTTTGTGCACTTGTGTTGTGCATTACCGGTATATCTTCTATTTCTTAACTCCTAATACTCTAACTCCTAACATCATGCTATTCATATAGTAGAGTCTATTATATGAATAGCATGATATCAGGAGTTAGGGGATAATTGGAGGGGGTGTTTAGTGAGGAACAAATTTAGCAGACAAAATACCTGAAACAACTTCAAGGCATAATTAAGTTATCTTTAATATGTTATATAATGATCTACTCCTAGCAACTTTGCAACTTCATTATTTATTTTTGATAGATTTTTAATTATTTGCCTTCCTCTTCTACATCTTTCCAGCTCTCAAATGGGGGTCACTGACCCTGGCAGTCTCTCATTTAAGCCACTACTTGGTTGCTACGGTAAACACGACCCTAGCAACCAGATAGCTGCTGAAATTGCAAACTGGAGAGCTGCTGCACAAAACGCAGAATAACTGCAAAAACCACAAATAGTACAATATTAAAGCCAAATGCAAATTATCTCAGAGTATCAGTCTCTACTGTTTATTCTCCTAGGTAGTGATGGGCAAATTTGGGGCATTTCGCTTCATTCTCAAAACGGCAAAAAATCATGAAATTTGGATGCCGGCGTCTGTTTTTGGTGAAATTGCACTGGTGTCCAAAAAAACGGACGCCAGCATCCATTTCTTTTTTTTATGATTTCAGGTAATCACCCCGAATTGCCTTCGCCTGCCTTGCCGCTGGCTAGAATGAAAATCGCCGGAGGGATGGCACTCAGAGCAGTTCGTTCCCAAGTTGCCTGGTGTTCATGAGTAGGGATGTAGCGAACCGCCGCCGATGTGTTCGCGAACGCCGTTCGCGAACACCGGCAAAATTTGCGAACAGTTCGCGAACTGTTCGCGAACTTCGATCATCCGAAAATCGTTCGATTCGAACGATCGAAGGATTGTAATCGTTCGATCGAACGATTTTCGTTCGAGTCGAACGATCGAAGCCATTGGATCGAATGATTTCATTCGATCCAATGCTTCGATCGTTCGATTCGAACGAAAATCCTTCGATTTTAGCGCTCGAATGGTCGAACGGTCGAACGATTTTGACGCGAACGCCTATTGGCGAACGTCGCGCGACGTTCGCGAACTTGCGGCGGACGCGAACAGCCGATGTTCGCGCGAACAAGTTCGCCGGCGAACAGTCCGCGACATCCCTATTCATGAGGCAGGAAGGCAGGGGAAGGCAGTTCAGGGAGATTAGTCGCCCCAAAGTAGAGGAGATTCGTCGACGGGCAACTAATCTCCCCGAATCTGACCGTGTGTCTCTGCCCTTATGTGAAAAAGTTTAACAACCACTGATTTTGACGAAAGGAAGCCTACGGACAATGATCTACTGTACTTCTACTACATCAAACTTTTATACCCAAAACACAGACACTCGCCTGACAAACGAAAAACAATGTAGATTAAAATAGCAAAAAAAAGAACTCTGGAAATAACTATTTGAAGATCACAGAGCAATGGCAGGTTATTCTTTCATCTGCTCCTTCTCTGAATTCTGATTGTAAACAAATGAAGTCAAAGCTTCGGTATCACATAAAGGCAGGATGTTTTCCCTTTTTTTTTTACTTTTTGTTTCACAAACAGAGAAGCTATTTGCAGCACTGTTAGAAGCTAATTCCACTGATGTGTGAGATTCTCAGAGTTTATAAATTCCAATTGTTCCATCCTGTTGCAAAAACAAACACAGACAATTTGGTCAGCCGAATCTTTAACTTCAGCCAAAATATGTTCGATATGGAGAGTGTATACAAATGACATTTCATTCTAAAATTCCACAACATTTTAGAGGCTTATTTATCAAAGGTCAAATTTCGAATGCATGTGAATTTTTCTCTAATATATTCGAATATACTCGAAATTTCATTGGGGGGGTTATTAAATAAATAAAAAACGAATATTACCGACCCAAAAACTTTAATTGAATTCGAAACGAATTCAACTAAACTCAAAACGAGTTTTTTCTCTGTTGAAAACTCTAATGTCTAACTCTCTTCATATTGGTCACTAAACCTCTCAATTGACTTACATAAACTCGGCAGGTTTTAGGCTGCAAATAATCAAATTCAAATTTTTAGCGGCCAGGTTCGAAATTTGAATTTAAATTAAAATTGAAATCGAGTTTGGATTATGCACAATTCCAATTTGACCATAAAAAAAAATTCAAAAATCCGAGTTTTGAGTTTAAGTTGGAGCCTTAATAAATCTGCCCCTTAGAATTTGCTTTGAAACAAAATGGACTTGTTTTATTTTAAGATTTCATTTCAACACTAATCTATTTATAGCCATATTTATACTGGAATTTGAATTTATTCAATTTTAAACTCCATGTTTTTTCTTCTAAATTTCATTAGGGTTAAACTGGACTGAGATTTTTTTGGTATCAATTTTTTTTTCTTGATTGCAAGCATTAATATAAAAAATTTAAAATCAGAAGCAAATCACATTAATTAGCAGAAAAAAACTTGATGACAGTAAAAATCACAGTTACATTTTACAGTACAGGTATGGGACCTGTTATCCAGAATGCTCGGGACCTGGGGTCTTCCGGATAACGGATCTTTCTGTAATTTGGGTCTTCATGCCTTAAGTCTACTATAAATTCATTTAAACATTAAATAAACCCAATAGGCTGGTTTTGCTTCCAATAAGGATTAATTATATCTTAGTTGGGATCAAGTACAATCTACTGTTTTATTATTAGAGAGAAAAAGGAAATCATTTTTAAGAATTTGGATTATTTGGATAAAATGGAGTCTATGGGAGGGCCATTCCGTAATTCGGAGCTTTCTGGATATCGGGTTTCCGGATAAGGGACCTGTATTTTGTTACAAACAAAAATTTAAAAAAAATCAACAAATAAATAGAAATACACCTCTCTTTTAACTTCTATAAAAGCTGAGTTTTTCATTCAGATTTTTCAGACTGCTTTCAATTCGAGTTTGCAAAATTCAAATTCTAAAAAATTTGAGATAGCATTTTCCGTTGTGATTTTGTCAAATATAGGAAAATAAGCAAATCAAATGTTTAGAAGTAGGCCCCTTAGTAAATCATTTGCAAAGTAATCGCATGGGTTTTTTCATATTTATGTCCTAAATACATAGATAAAAAAAGATGTTTTGAACAAAATATTTGAGAAACAATTGGTCTTTATCTAAATATTGTCACCTTGTATGTAGTGCTCATTACATGAAATTTGAGAGTGCTAATTTGCTCCCCATCTGTGAACTTCCAGGCTTGTTTACCTGTGAGACCATGTGTAACTAAAAGAAATTCCCACAGCCAGAGGTGGGAGTTAAGTCTGCGGGACATTTCACTCAGTGCTATGGTGCTGTAAAACTTCCAAGTATTCTAAGGCCTCCACTGTTTAATTACCATGTTCAGTCCAGCGGAAAGGAGCAAAAAAAATGCTACCTGACAACTTGGAATGATTCTCACACTCCCTCCGAAATGAAAGTGAAGAGGGTGAGAATGTATAATGCATGTGCACTCTATGGCCAGTGGGGATGGACACATTTTATTTTCATCTCTGCTCTTTTTTTTTTACTGCAAATGTATATTAGCTGAGATAATGCTATTGGATCAAGTCATGCAAAAAATCTGCTAATGATAGGGTCAGTTGGTTAGAAAGATGCAAGAAATAACCAGAAATAAAAAAGATTTCTGCAAGGGTGATACAAAGGAAAATATAAGCACAAAAAGGCTTATTCGCTTTAATTACAAAATGATTGCATTCTGCATCTTGTGCTGGATTAAAAAGAGATGCAGAGTGCAGCACTGGTGGTTGTACTAACTGCCTGGCAAATCTGTATTTAGATCCGGTGGCACCCTAGGCACTGGACCTTCGCACACCCCCTCATTGTAGTAGTGACGTCTGTGCATGACATCATTTACACAATGTATTACATCACTTCCACCGACAAGCTCCAAAAAATGTGCTCCTAACGTCTATCCCCCACCTTCAGCTTATCTGCCAGATTTAACCACACGGCTCTGGTTGAGTCTGGAGAAATTATTTATATTTACATTAAAAAAACTATTTGACAATGACACCCGATGGGTGAAAAAAATAGTTCCACATCAAAAATTTGTTGCCCGTCAAACATTGTTGCCCATAGACTTCAATGCATTTTGTTGAATTTTAGCTGTTTTGCAAATTTTCAGCACAGCAAAACTACTTGCAACCACATTCTCACTATACTCAATATCTGGCCATCACAGTAGTAAAGTGCTGCGGATTATGTTGGCGCAATATAAATAAGAAATACTATTTAGAAAAAGAGCAGTACATAGGGGCAAATTCACTAACAGGCGTAAATTCGCCAGCGATGGCTTCGCACACATCGCAACACTTCACCAGGCGTAAATTTGCCTGGACAACGCTAATTCACGAAGATCCCAAGTTGCACACAGGATACCGAACGCTCAGCTCAGCAGTTCGAAGTTACGCTAGCGTTGGCTAATTTGCATACGACGTGCAGTTAAAGTACAATGGCCGTATATGCTGCAGCAAATACATTATACTACACAAGGCCAGGGAACCTTAATAAAATTATACAAAAGTTGTTATAATGCCCTATACATGTGTCCACAGTATAGTTTAGGTGCCATATGTTAGCAAATGTAGGGGGGAAGGAGGGTACCCATAAAAAACATTTACGATCTATCACCCTTTAAATAGGAAAAAACGCCTATCTACTCCATTGCACTTTGCCTGGTCTGTGGTGGCGAAGGCAAGTCTGGCGATAGAGGTAACGGTCAGAAATATCAAAAACGTAGTGAATTTGCATAGTAACGCTCTTTCGCCAGACCGTAAATTCGCCTGGCATTAGAGTGCGAAGTTGCGCCAGAATCTATCTCCTATCTCTAATTTACTCCAGTGTTAGTCACTTCACCCTTTAGTGAATCTGCCCCATAGTGTTTCGCCAGTATCTGCCATAAGTGCTAAACTGTGCTGCATCAGAATAATTCCATATTCAATAAACATTATTCATAAACAGCGATTATCTCCCATTTATCTTTTGTAAACAGGTTGTAGAAAGGATGAGGTTGTATTTAACTGTGTACTCAGAACATTATTTCGGCATAAGAAAAAGTTGCCATATTGGTGGCAACTAGGGATGGGCAAATTTTTTTGCCGTGTTTCGCCACGGGAAACGGCGCCCATAGACTTGTATGGCTTCCCACGTCAGAAAGGCTTTGATGCCCATAGACTTTAATGGGCATCGGCATAATCTCGCCGGCGGCAAATTTTTGGTGAAACTAAACGTGTCAAATTCGCCCAACCCTAGTGGCAACCAGAAAAGGGCTACAAATATATTGAGGGCCAGATTTACATAGCGGGAACTCTTAGGACGGCTGATGTTTGTCGCCTCCCTTTTATTGGTGCACAGGAAATTTAAAGAACTATTTATCTCCTGCTCATCCCCAGTGTTTCTAAATGAATGTGGGTGCGGTTGGGCAGAATGCCGCCCCCTAAAATCATGCTGCCCTAGGCCCGGGCCTTGGTGGCCTTTCCACATATCCGGGCCTGAATATATTGTGCACTGTATGATTAGATTGAAGCAGAAGGTCTTGGAAACTAACGTATAATAACTATGGGCAGATATGTTTGGATATCAAGAAAGAGACAATGTCCCAAGGTTTACATTAAGTCAATGAACTTCCATTTAAGCTCCATTCCCACACCTCTCTGTCTTCTACTCTCTCTCTCTCTCTCTCTCTCTCTCTCTCTCTGTATGTTTGTCCCAGTCTATCTTCCCCTCTTCTAACAATAAATCAAAAACATGTGCTGCCTTCCCTCCTTTCTTCAGTTCTGACATCTCTCTCAGACAGTTATTCTGTTTTGAGGTCAGGGGCCAATGCTTGATCCAACAAACAAGGCATAGTTTTAGCCTCATGAAAGCCATATTTGTTGATTAAAAATAAACTTGCTCTCTTGCCAGAAAAGTTCCACAAACCTCTGTTCCCAACCCCTACAGTAAGTGCATCTTTAATTTCAGTGATATATTTCTTTTGAGGAATTCATATAAAGCTACAGTAGATTTTGCTGATTGCAAAAATGTAACTGACCATTTTTAACAACCCTGTGTTCCAGTAGAGTACTAACCATTGTTTGTAAAATTGCCATATTCAGTTTTTATATAGAATGAGATGTATTAGTCTAATAGGTAGCAATAATGGGGCAGGTGAAAGTTCCAAAGTGCTTTAAAAAATCTTACCAGTCTTATTAGGTGTCACTAATGCCACCAGGATGAAATATGAACCCAGAACTGAGACAGGTAGAAAAATAGAAAAACATGGGTTACAGTAGGCAAATATCAAAAAGGTAAATATTAGTGTAGCACTATAGTCAATGGAGTGCACCGTTCTCTCCACTATAAGCTTTACCCCAATATGTTGCTCCGGATGAGACTGGGGGTAAGCCCTTGAAACGATGTGGAGCCAGGGTGTAGAGTAACAACATACATTAATTGCTCGCCAGAGGTTCTTATAACTTAACCAGAGAATATATTTAATGAACAAGATAATCCACAAAAGGGTGTACATAAAGAGCAAAGCAGGATCATACAGCAACAGTAGATAGGCATATACTCACAGCATTTGTTAAAGAGTTGGCCGAATCCTAATTTGCATATGCAAATTAGGGGTGGGAAGGGGAAAACATTTTTTACTTCCTTGTCAAAAAGTCACATGATTTCCCTCCCTGTCCCTAATTTGCATATGCAAATTAGGATTCGGATTGGGTTCAGCTGGGCAGAAGGATTTGGCGGAATCCTGCTGAAAAAGGCCGAATCCTGGATTCAGTGCATCCCTAGTTTAATGTTTAAACAATATTTTGGTACACTTAAAATATGGAGATCCAAATTACAGAATGAAGCCGTATCCTGAAAAGCCCAGGTCGCAAGCATTTTGGATAACAGGTCCCATACCTGTATTTACATTGTAATTTTATGCTCACTTCCCCATTCTAAAAGCTATGTAACCAAATCTGCAGGCTCCTACAGAATCCTGTACAAATGCTGTTTGTCTTTTGTTTATTTTCTGTCTTCATTGAGAGAAAGTGAAGAATTAGGAAATCATAAACTGTGCTCATAGAACAGTATAATTTTTCTGTATAATGGGGGTCTTACATAACAGGGAAGTTTTCATACAATTCTCTAAGCTCTGCCCTATCTCAGTATCTACTGTATTTTCTCCTTTTGCCTAATTGGCTTACTACATGGCAGCTCAGAAACCAGTGCAATTAGCATCAGAATGTAATAATTAGCACTGTAGCATCAGCTTATTTTCCTGCAAACCTAATTTTCTGCTTGATAAATTGCAATGACCACTAAGCTTTGCTTCTCAACAGCTGCTCAATGCACACTGAGCATGTGCAGTGTCAGTGACTAACAAAATCTAAGATGGTTGAAGGCCTGAATTGTTGCTTTTATAAAGATGCTGTACCTTTAGGCTGCTGCAATAAGTTCAGTATATAAAATATGGCATTTCTAGCAATATTCATTTTTAGGGTTTAGTTCCCCTTTAACAATATATATTGTGCATATCACAACTGGAAAGCCCGTATGCAAACCTAGTGCACAACACAAGACACCCAATGCATATATAATGCAAAAGAGTACAAGTGATTTAATTTGTGCAGCACAATGGAGCAGTTGTGCCAATAAATGGAGCAGCATTTAATTTGTGTCCAAAATAAGCCCTTTAATGAGCTATTGGGACGGCAAACCATGGCTTTGAATGTGATTATCATATTAGTCATATGGAAAATTCAATGAGCACAAGACCAGATTTCAGTTTTAATGAGAGAAGATGGGTGGTGCTTCACCCCAATAAATTGATGTTCAGATGGACTTGCATTTCTTACTGTATTAAATATGGACCCAAACAGATGCCTGATTGTGATGTTACCGTAAAAAGGAAAGAAATGCAGTCAACCCATAAAACAGTATGGGATTTCCAGCTTACTGTATTTAGCTACAATGACTATTTATACCATAAGAAATGTGTTTGTCTGTGCTGACGTCCCGTCCCATACAAATGGTTTATTAGCTGCTGTGGAAACTGGAGTCAGATGTTTGCTCTGCCTTTAACTGTGGAACACAATGCAGTGGCAATTATGCAAAAAAAATGGTGGAAAAGGGCAACTCGTTTACAACACGCAGCCCATAATGGCTTAAAGCAGCTTCAGGTTGTAAAATGGGTTCGAAAGTGCAACAGCTCGACTTTGCTGGATATACTTTACAGCCCACAGCTGCTCACTGGCTGCGCGGTGTGGTGTTGCTCGCAGTAATCCTTGCCCTCGAAAGAAAAAAAAATAAAGTTCCAAGGATTTAATTGAACTCTGGGGAATTAAAACAGTGTGCTCGAAATTAAAGATTTAAATGGAAAACGGAGGCTGAAAACAGTGGAAGATGGAAATGCGCTCTGTGTGCAGGTTTTGTACCGTTGGCAGTGGGTTTCGTAGGCATCAATGGTCTCAGTACATTGAAAATAACCTGTATGTTGGCCCAAAGCAAAAACAAAGTATTAAATAAAGTCCAGGGGCGTCAGAGAAGCTCTTTTCTACCATAAATATTAAAGAACATGTAATTAAACCCACCAATGTGCATGTGTAACTTGTAGAAAGATTCCTATATGGAATCACAGCCTTATGTATTAATAAAAAACTGTTCTGATCAAGAGCCAAACCCTCTGGTTGTGCTTGTACAGGTATGGGACCTGTTATCCAGAATTCTCGGGACATAGAGTTTTCCAGATAAAGGATCTTTCCGTAATTTAGATCTTCATACTATTATGAATAAACCCAATAGGCTAGGATTAATTATATCTTAGTTTGGATCAAGTACAAGCTACTGTTTTATTATTACAGAGAAAAGGGAAATCATTTTATAAAATTTGGATTATTTGGATAAAATGGAGTCTATGGGAGATGGCCAGTCCATAATTATGAGCTTTCTGGATAATGGGTTTCCGGATAATGGATACCATACCTGTATATAGCACCTACAGCTAATATGAAGGTATATGGATCACTCTCCTATTCTCGGTCTCCCTTCATATTTACTGTATATATATATATATATATATATATATATATATATATATATATATATATATATATATATATATATATATATATATATAGGTATGGGATTCGTTATCCGGAAACCCGTTATCCAGAAAGCTCCGAATTATGTAAACGCCGTCTCCCATAGACTCCATTTTATCCAAATAATCGAAATTTTTCAAAAATATTCAGTTTTTCTCTGTATTAATAAAACAGTAGCTTGTACTAGATCCAAACTAAGATATAATTAATCCTTAATGGAAGCAAAACCAGCCTATTGGCTTTATTTAATGTTTATATGATTTTCTAGTAGACTTAAGGTATGAAGATCCAAATTACCACAAGATCCGTTATCTGTCAAACCCCAGGTCCAGAGCATTCTGGATACCGGTCCCATACATTTATTATATAATAATCCCTTATTCTTAATAGGAAATAACAATGTCTACCTCTTGAAATTATAGCATTAGCTTTTTGCATAGGAAATTATAAATCAAATCTCGTTTATCACAGCTGTATCCAAATGATTCCCTAGCCTGGAAAAAGAACAGATGTCGCCATTATCATATGAATAGAATGGACTTCTACTGTGAGGTTATATAGCATCATAATTTGTCTTGGGAATAGCTGCTTCAGTAAGGATTGTTCAGCTGTGCTACTACCAGGAGCAGTAGGAGGCACTATTTGATTTTTAATGAGAGCTGTATTGGCTAAATATAATAAAGCATGTTCTATCGTATAGGTCGAACTTGAATAGCCACATGCTTTCTACTGGTTTAGTGCACAATGTCTGATATTATTGTTTTGTATTTTAGGATGAGCTGCATTATATTCCCTTAGTTCTGGGGCTCATAATGGTTCATTTATAAACACAAGGGTAATGGGTAATTCCAATCACAATTTCAGGCACTATTTGTCATGTTTTTTTACCCAAAGTCCAGCATTTCCTACCACAGTTCCATCATAATTAAAGGCTGCATTGAAGATTAAGGAATTACCACCACCATCATGGCGAGGTAGCTCAGCCATGAAATTGAAAATCTGGGGGTTCCGGCAAATGCCAGAGGGGCTCTTATAAGGTGCCATAGAAAGTTAGTATTTAGTGGGCTGGTGGCGGCTGTTTGGGCCTCTGTGTAGGCTGATTGACCTCTGTGTACCTGAAATGCCAGGGCCTATTTTAATTTATAGTCCAGACCTGCCCACACATAAGTGGTGGGCGATAATGCACTCAGCTCAGTTACGTCCAAGTATGTGGAAAGTGCTTAGACACAGGTACCTTAAATAAATTGGGGTATATTTATCAAAAAGTGAAGTTAGAGGTCGCCACAGTCCTCTAGAGTGAATTTCCACCACTCTCCATTCATTTCTATGGGATTTTTAAAAGACTATTTATCAATGGGTCAAAGTGAAAGTTCATCCTTTAACAAATACGCCTTTCAGATCCCATAGAAATGAATGTAGAGTGGTGGAAATTCACTCTAGAGGACTGTGGCGACCTCTAACTTCACTTTTTGATAAATATACTCCATAGTGTCGATATGAGCAATGACTGTGTCCATTTTTTTTTGCTATGGCAAAAATAAGGGCAAAAGCATATACAGTTCCCTAACATTAATTGGACTAGAATATTTGCACATGTTGCTGCTTAAAGGAACAGTAACACCAAAACATTTAAGTGTTTTAAAGCAATGAAAATATAATGTACTGTTACCCTGTGCTGCGAAAACTGATGTGTTTGCTTCGGAAATAGCCATGGGGGCAGCCTTTCAAGGCTGAAAAAGGAGAAAGAGCACAGAATACACAGCAGATAACAGATAAAACACTAGTATACAATGAGATTCTACAGAGCTTATCTGTTATCATCTATGTGTCCTGTGCTTGAATGGCTGCCCCATGGCTACAAAGCAGCTTGTTTACATAAACTATTGTTTCTGAAGCAGATACTCCAGTTGTACCAGTGCAGGGCAGTTCTACAATATTTATTCATTGCTTAAAAACACTTTCATTTTTTGATGTTATTGCTTCTTTAACCACCAGGTATATTTGGTTCCCACAAATCCAGTAGCCCATAGCAGTCATTTTCATTCATCTATTTGTGAGTGACAAATAAAAGCTGACTACTGATTGCTTGCAATGTGTTTTTCCATTTGTGAGGTTTATAACAAAGATCTCCAACCATGCCCTTATAATATCTAATATCCTATGGGATCCATGATCATGGAAACCTGTGATATAGAAAGCTCTGAATTGCAGAAATGCCGTCTGCCGTAGATTCCATTTTAATCAAATATTCCAATTTGTTTTTTATGATTTCCCTTTTCTATGTAATAATAAAACAGGATCTTTTACCTGATCCTAATTAATATAGAATTAATCTTTATTGTAGGTAAAATAATCCTATTGGGTTTAATTAATTTTTATCCTGAGCATTCTGAATAACAGTTTCCATACCTGTACAGATATGGGACATGTTATATAGAGTTTTATATTATTAAACTTGAATCTATAGGAGATTGCCTGCCAGTAATTCAGAGCTTTCTGGATAATGGGTTTCCTGATAACTGATCCCATATCTGGGGCATATCTAATATCCTTCTGGTGACTCTAAAAGCTGTAGTTCAACAACAGCTGCAACACCATACATTTAAAATACTTGCTTTAAACACAGGCCCCTTTTTTTCCCCCTGTTCAAGCAGTGAATAGAATTCTGTTGTGTTCAAGTAGACCAGACGTCTACATTCTACAGAGCTTACTGCAGCCAATAAATTCGCCTAAACCTCTTTCCCCCACCTTTTATGAATTCTGCTGTAAAAGCAAATCCCCATTTCGAGACCTGCTATAATTGTGAGACAGTTTTTCAAGTGCCAAATGTGTCAACTTCGCATTGAAAACATGGACACGTTTAAGAGTTACCATATGTTCCAAAGCAAGCGAGAACCTTGGGCGAGTTAATAATCCCCACTTCTTTTTTCTGTTTTTTTATTTTTTTTGTTGGCCAATAAGTTAATTTCAGTCTTATCAACTTTAATACAAAGTTATTCATTTTGCTGGCGGTAATTTATGCATCTCGATGGTTTATTAATAAGTGATTAGTTGATGGCCAAATGAAATGGCCCTTTAAGTGGTATAATTTATAGGAGTGCAGATGTCAAGGGCATCGGTGGCCGGGACTTAACATCATTAATGTTCATTAATACTTCAGCAAGGAGTGATATTTTGATTGTGTCAAGAGATTGACAGTTTGTTAAAAAAAAAAAAGAGTAAAGCTATGCTTTTCATTCCAATGATCAGAGTGAATATGATAATGACTATATGCAATTTTTTTTTTTAAAAAAGAGATTTTTTAGCTTTGGCTGTCACATGAGCAGGGTCCAGCAGCTAGTGACGAGCAGATGAACAAGAACAGGAATATATATATATAGATAGATAGATAGATAGATAGATAGATAGATAGATAGATAGATAGATAGATAGATAGATAGATAGACAGATAGATACAAGAAGTCCTCTGCACTCAACCAATTATCAATATATTGGTTCACCTTTAGGGCAGAGACACACGCTGCTATTTCGGAAATTAGTCGCCCGGCGACAAATCACTTCTTCTATGGGCGACTAATCTCCCCGAACTGCCTTCCCGCTGGCTAGACTTCGTTTTCTGAAGTTGCCTCACGAGAAAACTTTGGGCGACTTCGGAAAGACGAAACGATCCAAGTGCCATCCTGCGGGCGATTTACATTGTAACTGGCGGGAAGGCAGTTGGGGAGGTAAGTCGCCTGAAGAAGAAGTGATTTTTCGATGGGCGACTAATCTCCCGAAATAGCAGCGTGTCTCTGCCCTTAAGGTAACTTTTATTATGTTATAGAACGTCAGTTCTAAGCAACTTTTCAATTGGTCTTCATTATTTATTATCAATAGTTTACTAGTCTTATCACTGACTCTTTGCAGCTTTCAAGTGGGCGTCACTGACTTCCTTCTAAAAAACAAATGCTCTGTAAGGCTACAAATGTATTGTTATTGTTACTTTTTATTACTGATCTATTTATTCAGGCCGTCTCCTATTCATATTCCAGTCTCTTATTCAAATCAATGCATGGTTGCTAGGGTAATTTAGACCCTAGTTACCGGATTGGTTAAGATGCAAATTGAAAAGCTGCTAAATACTGTAACTCAAAAACCACAAATAATAAAAAATTAAAACCAATTGCAAAGATGTCTCAGAATATCACTCTCTACATCATACTAAAAGTTATCTCAAAGGTGAACGACCAATTTAAGCTAATAAAATTGCCTTACCCTTTAAACAAAACAGGGATTGTTTGTCCATATATTGCAATACATTTAAACTGGCCAACTACGTCAAAGTCATCCCATATCTGGCCAGTCCTATGCTCAATTTTATCTGATTCATTAAGAATTCTATTGCTTCATTATACATTTTACAAAGGGACTAAGTTTTACCTGCAACTTACTTGCTGCTTTCAAAGTAAACCCCCATACTTGGCTGCCCTTTTATTAGACACCAGTGGGATCACCTGACTATAGTTGGGAAGGGTGGGAGTTACAACATGGAGCTGGTCACTGCTCCTGTATAACTATAACAAACAAGGGAATGTTGTGCTCACCACTAGTTTTTAAAATCATTAGGCGGGGGTGCAATGAGGGTGTGACCACAAAATACATATAGACAAATACAAGAGTCCTCTGCACTCAACCCATTATCAATATATTTAAAACATTGAGACATTTTGTGCATACTGCTACTAAAAAATTCCTTACCCTTTAAAACAAAACAGGGATTGTTTGTCCATATATTGCAATATAGTTAAGCTGTCCTTAATATATTGATAATGGGTTGTGTGCAGAGGACCTCTTGTATTTGTCCATGGGAATTTTGTGGTCACAAATATATATATAAATCCCATACAACTGGTGCACTCTAAACTGTCCTCAAATGCCTGGGTGCCGGTTAACACATAAGTATAGCAGAAAACAAACAAACCGCACTCCAAGGACTTTGTGTCTCAAAAGCCAAGTGAAGGTTTATTCTTGCTCAACGTTTCAGCGCTTCAACTGAGGCCATCTTCAGGACTCAGTGAAGACGGCCTCAGTTGGAGCGCCGAAACGTTGAGCAAGAATAAACCTTCACTTGGCTTTTGAGACACGAAGTCCTTGGAGTGCGGTTTGTTGGTTTTCTGATATATATATATATATATATTTTTTTTTGAGAAAGGCCTCGAAAGAGGCCGAAACGTTAGTCATCCATGTGAATAAATTTTTTCTTTTTTCTTAGACCTGAGAGTGCGGACCTTACTTATGTGACATAGATACTAAATTTGGACACTGCACCCAGGCATTTATGAACCTTGTACCGAGAGTGCCGACTCCTTCTTGGTCTGTATATATATATATATATATATATATATATATAAGGACCAGGCTTGTATGGAAATATCATGGCACGTCAGTGCCGGTACATGAAAGCACCGAGCACTCATTGTTTGGCAGTTTGCAGTGCGTCGGCTATGTCTGAAACCTATCTGGCCATATGCTCTCGCCGAAATTGTATTAGGTGTGCTTTATCATGTAAAGAAAAGTTTCTTGTTTCAAGCATTGTGTGGTTCCTATAAAAAGTGGAGAGCTGTCAAGTTGGAACACATGTTATCCAAGGCATTATTATTGTATTCGGCCTGTGCTGGGAAGCAGATGTTCCCTTCTTTCTTTTCCTTCTCTTTGTAGCCTGTGTCTGCAGCAGTCTTCTAATGTAGCAGCTACAGTGGTATTTTAATGGTTTGTTTTTTTTGTTTTGTATCTTAATAATGGAAATGCTACGGAAGGCATAGGAAATAATATTTCTATTCAGAGGCTTCCCTGACTTCTTAAAATGTGTTACTGTGTTGACTCAGCAATTTACTCCATTTTTATCTGCTGTCATTGTCCACCTGTCAGTCTGACAACAAACCAGTGGGCGGCGTGACAAGCAGCTGCGCAGGTAAGGCCTCATTACTAACCCAAAGCAGCCAATCAGAAAGTCCGGCCAGCAATAGCAATAACCCCCCCCCCCACGCCCCGAGGCAGCTCATGGCATTTACAAATTGACATCAACAAGTCATGTCTAAGATACATGTCCCTTTATATTAAGAGCAGTACAAAGAGTTGAGGGGTCAATTACTAATTGCATCACACTGGGCTAAGGTCAGTTTCAAGCAGAATCACCATCAGTATTTACCATGATTCTCGCATAATTGCAGTTGCAACAGGAAATGTGCCTGATACAATTGTGGCCTATATGTTAAAATTGATACCATTGTGCTTGTACTTTCAAGCATACACCATTACACTGAAAACTTTCAAAGTTCGGTTGACATCAGGATAATGTGTTTGCTTGATTTATTTCGGTTCAGGTATATTGCTGAGATTGACTCAGGCTGCTGTAGGAACCCTGGAGAAACCACCTGGATCAGAGAAAACAGTGACTCCAGGGTTTGCATCAAAAGATCAAATATTGCTCGATATTGAACAATATGTAAATGCAAGGAATGAATAATATTGAATAGGATTTTTCACCAACTGCTGGGAAATGTGGTGTGCTAAGCAAATTGTTCACTGATTCTTCTGCCCAACAGATAAATGCACAGGATTTTTAAAGTGGACCTGTCACCCAGACATAATAGGTAATAAAAGATAATAGAAGCTCTTTTTAAATTAAACGTTAAACCCAATTTCTTTTTTTATCAAAACATCCATACCTGTTATAAATGTATTTAATGATCTTAGCTGTCAGCCATATATTGAATGTCCCGCCTCTAGTGATGGGCGAATTTGCGGCGTTTCGCTTCGCCGAAAAATTTGCGAATTTCGCGTGAAATTTGCGAAATGGGGAAAAATTCGCAAAAACGGCGCCGGCGTCTCGTTTTTGATGCCGGCGACCGTTTTTGACCGTTTTTTCGGAAAAAATTTTTTGGACGTCGGCGAATTTTGGCCGCAAATTTTCGTGGGCATTTTGCGAATTTATTCGCTGGCGGCGAATCGCTCGAATTTGCCGCGAATTTGCGCCTGGCGAATAAATTCGCCCATCACTACCCGCCTCTATACCTGAATCGGATTTCATAGATGTCAATGCCCTCCACACATTCCCCTTCCCTCCAAACTGTCTATAATTGTGTAGCAAGTGAGAAGTCATGGGCATCAGGTCCCCCATTCTGGAGCAAAAACAAGATTTTGGTGTTATACAAAGCTTGCCTTAATAATAGTGTCCACAAAATGACTGCTGCCTGCTTGCGAATTCCAAGATTGAAGGCAAAGTGGAAGTAAAGTTTATTTAGTTTAACAAATACAATAGAAAAGACTTTGGAATTAATTCTTAGGATGACAGGCCTCCTTTAAAGAAAAATGCTACTTTTATGTAATAAGGAATGAGTGAGATTTGCTAAAGGTATATCGTAGGTAAATAACGGAATATGTACATAGCTATCCTTACTAAGACACTTATTTATTAAACTGAAAGATTGTGTTTTTATCTTAATTAGAGAAAATGGCGGCAAAAAAAATAAAATCTCTGTTGATATACTGTATTCCTCCTTTGTACAGTTTTAAATGGTTATTATTATTATTGTAGGTAAATAATGGAATGTGTACATAGCTATCCTTACTAAGACACTTATTTATTAAACTGAAAGATTGTGTTTTTATCTTAATTAGAGAAAATGGCGGCAAAAAAATTAAATCTCTGTTGGTATATTCCTCTTTGTACAGTTTTAAATGGTTATTA
Source organism: Xenopus laevis (assembly GCF_017654675.1). Lineage (NCBI taxonomy): Eukaryota > Metazoa > Chordata > Amphibia > Anura > Pipidae > Xenopus > Xenopus laevis. The sequence continues at coordinate 146,991,196 of NC_054379.1, read as the reverse complement.
TTATTATTATTATTAAGTGGCTTGAAGGCAGTTTGACAATCACACGGACAAAGTTTCAAAGTAATGTCCTGGAAATAAACTCTACCATTCATAAATTTAAAATAAATTTGCATTTGAGTAAGAACACTGGATTTCTGGTTACATTTCTACTTTCTTTTAAGACCTATTTGGGCTTCATAGATAAACAGTATAAATCAGAGAGGCCTATGTATCAAAATTCAAATTTGTGAATCTTTTTTTAAATTTGGAGAAACTTGAAAGCTCACCAAACTTAAATGCATGTATATTTATTTTAAAAAAAACTGAAAATACTTGAAATACTTGATCACTTAGAAACATGAAAAAAATCATCATTCTAATCATCATTTTCAATTAGTCTTTATATGTTCGCTCCAGCTTTTTGATACCGAAGTTTTACATTCGACTTTTGCATACATTCAAGTTTCGGACACCTCAATTCGAATTTATAGATGATCCATAAAGTATGTAAGTTTTAAGTTTTAAGTAAGTGAGTTTTCTTGAAAACGTTTCATCACTCATCCAAGTGGATGAACTGAAGAAGCCCTTCGGATGGTAAAACATTTTTATGAAAACTTAGAAAGTCCCGTTGCTTTAGACTTAATTCTACTAAATACTGCATAGTGTGACCTGGATGAATGAGAATCTCCCCAGACTATGTGAGGTTTAGAGCAAAAAAACATTGTGATTGAAAACTTGAAATAAAATTGAAAAAAAATTAATTAATACATTGACCCCTTAGGATTTCCATGTTTTACTGAAAAAGTTCTTAAATTGGGTGTTCGTTCTTTATTATAACTGCACTATACAGTACCAGTCAAAAAGGAAGACAGTTTCTATGGGTACCAGTACTTCTTATAAAGTATATATAAAAAAGTAACAGCAAACCATGAACTCAAAAAGCACATAGCCTTAATTACAGAATGCAAATCTGTGAATTGTTCCTTCCTGTACATAACAATAAACTATATTGTTACTTTAAAAGTATGTTAAAGAAGAGACAAAGCCTGTTCCTCAAAGACATAGATTTTTTTAGAATGTTTATCCTTCTTCTCCATGGACGTGTTCTTTTCTCAATTCTGGAGTTCGCCTTAGGACACCGACATTAGAGTTTGACAGATGGAGATGCCTATCTTTTGCCTCAAGGCATCTAAGGCCACATTTCTTCCCTGAGCTGTTCTAAGTCAGCATTAATAAACCACCTACATTTTAGCTTCATTCTTGTCAAACTAGGCCTGTCCAATAAAATGTAAAAAAAAAAAACAATCACAAGAGTTTGTATGAAATAGATTTTTAAGCACTATAGTTAAAATAACACCAAATTATTAAACATGATATCTTTAGTTAAGATCTGTTGAAAGCTGATTTGCATTTTAGAAATATAGTAATGCTGGAGATGCAGAGAAACTATGGAGATTGTTGTAGTTATTTTATCATGGATGTGAACAACCACTGGTGATCACTATGTAAAGACACATGACTTGGGGCAGCTGCGAAATTGACAATATGTCTAGCACCATGTCAGATTTCAAAATTGAATATAAAACAATCTGTTTGCTCTTTTGAGAAATGGATTTCATTGCAGAATTCTGCTGGAGCAGCACTATTAACTGATTCATTTTGAAAAAACATTTTTTCCCCATGACAGTATCCCTTTAAGTTCTGATGGGGAGGACCATAGACCACATGCTTATTTCCTTACACAATTACCTCAGCATAATGGTGAGATAAGTGAGGAGATATTTCAAGTGTCCCGTAACTGTTCAGGTCCATACTCTTACCAACTCAACTGAAAGAGGTATTTAACCATGTGCCTACCACCTTAGATTGTTACCTTGGCACATTGATGATAACTCAACACACATAGTCATGTTCTCATTTTAAGTGCCCTGAATTTGTACCCCTCCCCAGTGATCACATTTTCTAGGAATGTACACTATAAGTAAGCATACAGTAGGTTCTGACTCCCCTTTCACCATTCTCATCAGTTCCCTGTGTTAATATTAACTTGTGATAATGATGTTAATTATGATGTTAACATTAAGGGGGTTAACATTAAGGGGGTTATTTATTAATCCAAATTGTCTCATTGTCCCAATAAAAAAAGCTTGACCAAACTCCCATTCCTGATTTTGCCTAATCTATTAATAAATTAAATCGATTTAATCAGATCTGTAAAAAAAAAATTTCAGACCGAAAAAATTGAGCGAAACCCTGAATTTTCAGGCTCTTTTCCCAGAAAGCTAGATTTTTTTTTGAGTTTTCAGCCAGGAAACCCTGAAAAAGATTTTTGGAATAAATCCAGCGCAGACCATGATCATTTAGAATTGGTATAGGTGCCTCTCCCGTTGATTTTACAGGAACTCAACAGGTCTGAGATAGCGGATTTTTTGATTCAGGCTTTTTGCAGCATTGTGGTTTAATAAATCTTGAAAAATCTGAGTTTTTGCCAAAAAAACTCAATCAGAAAAATTCAAGGTATAGTAAATAACCCCTTAACTGATATTACACATGTAAATTACTATATCAATATCTATAGATATCAATATATATCTATATCTATTACAATATAAGGCGATCAAACATGACCTTTTTTATTTTTATTCATTAATATAAGATTTAAAGTCCAACTATACATCAGGGGGAGATGCTCAATTAAAATGCATCTATTCAACCCCTAGTTGTACTTGTATCAAATTTACACACCAGAGAACTCCAGATATACTGTACCAAATGCCTGGGCATGTTTCGTTTTGGATGACCCAAGACTGCAAGCTCATTCTACTTCCTGCATCTTATACAGTGATTATAATGCAAAAGTAAGCTTATGGGATGTGATAATGAAGATTTAACCCAGCCTCTCAAAGAGGCAATGGCTGTCTCAGCAAGGCTAAATGTGTGTGAAGAACATGCCATGAAACATTTATACAATAAATACACTGTGTATGTAAAATGTTTAAGCATGGGTCCAATTGACCTTTATAGACTATGATTTCCATATGTTCCCTTTAGGCCTTCCAGGATGTCTGAACCTCATTAGTAGGGCTTAAGCCCTGTGTACAGATGCATAGTTTTGGAGATGTAAGGTTTTGCCAAATTACCAAAGCAATCTCATAATACTCAGCCACACAAACAATTTTGTTACATACTTATCTTTGCAGATCAAAATCAGATGTCCATGCATACTGTCCTAATAAAACACCTAGGCCTGATGATCTGCCAGTGGACTGGTACATAGTCCTCACCCTACAATTCCTCTGAACTCTGACAGCTACTTTTGAGTTAGGGAGACTGCCTGACATGATATATCAAGCCATCGTTGCAATTACATCTGAGAAAAGAGAATTGTAAAGTATCCCACCCAATCTACCTTTTTAATGGTGACATGAATTTGTTAGCCAATGTTTACAGTAGAGAGCTGGCTAGCTTCATCAGACAAACATCAGAGATTTAAATATTAGTAGTATGTTCAGCAATCTTGAAGAATTCCATGACAATAAAGACCGGTAAAATGAACTTGACTCCTCTGAAATCCAATTAATAGATTTAGAAAAGTAGATGGGTTTTATTAATGGGTTGAGATGTTCCATCTTTCTTCTAAGGCTTGATAATGGTTCCGCAAAAATTTTGCAACAGAAAGTTCACATTATTACCAAAGATGCACTTTCTATGGGATGAGCAATTGGTCTCATGGAAACCTGTGAAACTGATATTAAAAAGAACATATTTGTGCACCTGATGAATATATAGACCTATAAACACCTAGGTTTATACAGGTACCACTTTAGATTAAATACTTATGGTATATGGATTGATTCATAGGTGTTATTTAGGAAAATAAAATATTCTACAATGGAGGACATATCCTATTGTGTCCTCCTAGGGGAGATCAGTGAAGACAACATTAATAAGAAGTACCTCCTGTCTATATTGAAGCATTCTGTTTGGTTGAGGTCTACTTGAAACCGTGAAGGGTGCACATTTTTAAGGTCTTTAAACTGATGGAATATTACTAGCTAAAAGAAATTTTTTTTTGGCATAAAGATGATTTAAACAAAGCAACTACATTTATTCTGAAATCTTTAAGAGCAAAGAACTGATGTGAATAGTGGGTCTGTGCCCAAGGGCAACATTTTTAATGTTTAATGTCTTCAGGCAGGTCTAGGTGACACACATTCCTCTTCTACTCTTTATAATATCTGCATGGTCAGCCTTTTTACACATCTAGAGGCAGCTTATAAATAGGACTGTCTGCCCCATGACATCACCTGTTTACACAACTTCTATACAATGTTAATACTGTACTTAGTGAATTGACCATGGTGAAGTGCTAGAAGGTGTCTCTCAGGCTCACTAGATGCATGGCACCCATGGACTGTCCAGAGGAAACAGCCAATATGTCTTCTGCAGAAAGAAAATGTAACATCTTTAAAGCATTTATTTTAATTCATAAAATTTCCAACAATACCTACAGACTCATTTTCTGCTTATTGTTTGAGTTAAATGCAATACCTATATTTCTAAAATACATCCTTGGCTAGTCATTGTTTCTTTGATTTTTCAGAAAATACGTCTGCATGCCTTCTAAAAGATTTTCATTCTTTCCAGTAATCTATAATTCACTTCATAATTCCTTTTAGTGCTTTATGTATATTATTACCATTCACAAAATATAATTAACATTCACTTCAAAGGGCCCTCAATGAGCTGACTTATTTTAAATACATAAGGTTTGTATAACGTTAATATTTGATGACCTGAAAAAATATAATCCCTGCAAAGAAAATTGAATGTAAATTGTTAGAATTTTTTTTTTTCCTGTAAAGTGACATTTGCCTATTAGATACAATATTCTATAATATTAAAATACATCTGGGATGGTTACATATGCAATAAAGTACGGCTTCCAAGGTTTTAGATAAATGGTGCCGCCATGCTCTGGCCCCTAGACCTGCTGTCATTTGTCGCCCCCGCTCAAATCATCAACATCAGGACCAGAGCAATGGGGATTGGCACACAGGAAATTTTAAAAAAACTATTGTATCTGCTGTGCATCCCCAGTGTTTCTGAACCAACGTGGGTGTGTTTGGGCAGCATGCCGCCCCTAAAATCCTGCCGCCCTAGGCCTAGGCCTTGGTGGCCTCTCCACAAATCTGGGCCTGACCAAAGATGCTTATACCCTTGGAGCTCTATTCTCTTATTCTACATATGGTGTAGGGAGGGTAGTAATCATATTTGATGGATAAATACAAAATAGTTCTGGGAAAAAAAAGTTCCACCAGTTAATCCGCCAATAAAGAAAGCCACAATTTCAGTTACAGGTGCCCAGGTAGGAAGGAAGCTTACATTTTGCAAATCTCAAATCTGCCCCTTAGCAGATTCACTAAAGGGCAAATTGTCGGCAGGCGCAAATTTGCTACCACTATGCTAATTTACTTATGTTACGCCCTGGGTCCTGAACGCTGGCGACTTTTTGCTAGCGTTACTTCGGCGGTGCGAGCATTTCATAGCGAAGGTGCGTTAGCGTTCATTTGTGCCTAGCGAAAATTCTCTAGTGATGTTGGTGCAAATGCTTGAAGTTACCACTTTTTATTACACATGTCCAGGGAACCTTAATAAAGACAAGAGAGTTAATATAATGCCCTACACATGAACCCACTGTAAAATGAATGTTCCGTATGTTAGGAAATTTCTGGAATAAACCGGTTACCCAAAAAAAGTTTGTTAGGACTTGGAGACAATCCCTCTTAAAAAAAGGAAAAAGTCCCCAGCGTCGTCTGAGGTGACAAAGTCAAATCTGCCAAAAGAGGTGATGTTCAGTAAAATCCACACTTTACTGAATTTGTGGATTAACGATTATTTGCCAGAGCGAAAAGTCGCCTGGCGATAGAGTGCCAACAAACGATATCGACAGTCTCTTTCACTAGTGAATTGATGCCTGCGCCGGTTAGTGAATTGGTGATGTCACTGCGGATGTTATTTCTGGCGAAAAGTCGCTAACGTTAGCCACTTCGCCCTTTAGTAAATCTGCCCCTAGAGGTTTGCTCATATACACCATTCTTTGAAATCCCACTATTCACACATACTTCAGATCGACTTTTCTGCTGTCCATCCTGGCTCCACACTTCAGTCTGAAAGTTCTACAATGTTAACTGCATTTCCCCTGCTTTTGTACAAGAGTTTTGTAAAAGAAAAAAAAATGAAAAATGATATAATTCAGATTTCACCATGACATGAAACGTTGAAATCAAAGTTCTGAGTATTTCAAAGGAATGTCTTAATCTCACCGAATAACTAAACTGCTCAGTCGGATCTTGTGCACATGGGAGGAATGCAAATTTACTCTTTGACAAAAACAAAACAAATTATAATGAATCAATAACCTGTTCTTTCTTGTTAAAAACCTCCTACCTGTTTCCTCACCACTTTTTTTTCCCACGCTGAATGTTTCTCATTTTGCTCCAGGCAAACTGCCAATTTTAAGTATTCTCAGAGAGCAGATGCACAGACAGTGCTTCCTCTCAGTGAACTGCAGGAGATATTATACATTATACAGAAATATAAGAAGCAAGAATGATAATGAAGGTTAATAATATACAGGACTCACTAAATGCTCTAATTTCATCGTCCTCAGTGTGTGCTGTCAGGCTTTCATACCCAAATTTCCAATGTGCACTGTCCATGTTTGTGAGCAGCTCCAGTCATTAGGGTGTATTGTGTAAAAAAAAAGATTAGCTTTTGTTCAGGTAGACACCACAAAGAGCAGATTATCTCTGGGAAGCAGTTGAAAGGCTCTTTAATTATAACTTTACTTAAATTGATTTTGTTGGTATGTTTATTGTAGTATAGTTTAGATATACAGAAGAAGCTATATTTTTTTGTGCTGAATGGGAAATCACCCCTATGTTATTAAGTACCAAAGCAAAGGCACCCAAAACATGGCCAACAGGGTGGCCAGAGAGACATGTAAGTGTAAGTAATTCTCACCACATAAAGGCAAACATTTTTTCAATCAGGAGCGCACAGAAGAAGCAGGCTCTTAATTTGCAAGGGGGCCCAGGAGTTTAAGGGGCCCAGTAAGGCCTTAATTATTAAGCTATTTTAAGATATCTTGGTAGAATAAGTCAACGTACCAATGTTTTGGAGCCCTTAACTGAATTTGCTGTGGAGCCCAGTAACAACTAGTTACACCAATGTATTTGATAAAATATTTTGGCCTGCTAGTGAAGTGCTACTTAGCCAACTGGTTGAAGCACTCTTTGGACACTGCATTGCACTGGAAGGTTGTGGAAGGAGTCAATGGACTTGTAATGCTAGTAAATAGACAATATAATTTGTTGCTCCTGATTGACCAACATCAGTGTATATATGCATTAGTCATTCAAGGGCCCCATGCATGTAATAAAATAAAATACTATGTGCAGGGCAGGGTGAAAAAGTGCAAAAGGCTGGTACAATTTCTATACTTCAAAACTGAGTGCAGAGACATTTGTTCCCCCAATGGAAACTGCACTATATGCCTTCAGGGTCTGGGAGATGTAAACATAGGATTGAAGGAATCCCCCCTCATCAAAAAACTTGCACAACCATCAGACAAGCAAGTTAGAGAGTGCTGGTAGGCACAAGCTGCAATAGGGCCCTGTACTTGGCAGGTGGTAAAGACAGGGCTGCATGGGGGTGATCCAGATGCTTGTCGAGGATTTCTGACTCAATGCAAGATTCAGTTTGAAGTAGCACCAGAACAATTTGCAACTGAGAGATCTAAAGTTGCTCATATGATTGCCCTTCTACAGGGAAAGGCTCTTGATTGGGCTTCTCCGTTACTGGATAGAGACGATCCTCTACTTCATGACACCATGGCCTTCCTTTCCACGTTTTGCCAAAATTTTGATGTTCAGGGTCGGAAACTGAATGCCTCTGATCGGCTCATGAAAATCAATCAAGGATCCAATATGGCCATAAATATGCCATACATTTCCAGGCTTTGGTTGCAGAAGTGTCTTGAAACAACAAGGCGGTTATTGCAGCTTTCTGGAGGGGGCTACATGAGGATCTAAAGGATGAGCTGGTTACTTGGGATCTTCCTACTTCTTTTGAAGAATTTGTTATCTTTATTGTCAAGATAGATTACAGAATGAGAGAGAAGTCCTCTCTTAAGTTCCGTACCTGCAAACCTTCTGTTTCAACATTTGTTGAGTTACCTACAGTTCTCGTGTGTTTCTCCATGCTTCCCTCTCTACCTTGCCTGCTTTTGTGGATTCCGGAGTGGCAGGAAATGTTATTGATAATTCTTGCTAAGTCCTGTGCCTCTCAAGATTCCGCTTTCTGTCCAGGCAGTGGACGGCAGACCGATTTTGCCTGGTGTCCTCACTTCTGCTACTTCTCCAGTCCTAATTCATGTTGGTAGTCTTCATGAAGAGGAGATCTCTTTCCTGCTGATTTAATGTCCCAAGGGCTTCCCTTGGCTCAGGCTCCAGAACCATCCATTGACTGCTCCACTTACAGCTTATGGCCTGGAGTTCATCTTGACATTCCAATTGTAATCTTCAATTATTCCTGTGGCCGCCTCTTTTACTTCCAGCATCCAATCCTCTTCTTCCTGTTGTCTACAAAGAATTCTACCTCCTCATAGTTTCTACGATTGTCCCCTTGATCTGATTCATGGCTTTATTCCTCCTAGGGGAAGAACATATGCTTTATTCATGCCTGAGACTCAAGCCATGAAGGAATATATTCTGGAGATTCTGGAGAATCTAAAGGCTTCATCAGAAAGTCTACATCATCTACGAAGATGGCACTCTTAGACCATGCATTGACTACAGATCTATGAACAAAATAACGATAAAGAACCGTTATCCCTTACCATTGATTCCTGAATTGTTTGATAGATTAAGGGGAGCCAATGTTTTTACCAAATTAGACCTACGAGGGGCATACAACCTTATTAGTATTCGTCAGGGGGATGAGTGGAAGACGGCCTTCAACACCCTGGATGGCCATTATGAATATTTACTCATGCCATTTGGCTTGTGAAACACCCCCGCTGTCTTTCAAGATCTCATCAACAATGTTTTTTGTGAGTTTCTGCAGACCTTTGTCATAGTCTATTTCGACGATATCTTGGTTTACTCTTCTTCAATATCTGATCAAGTGAAACAAGTTTTACTCAAGTTAAGGGAGAATTTTCTCTACGCCAAACTTGAGAAGTACGAGTTTCACAAGTACACAATTTAATTTTTGGGATATATTATTTCTTCCGGGTTCGAGATGGTTCCTGCTAAAGTTTCTGCCGTCCTTGATTGGCCTGTTCCCACAGGTCTAGAAGCTAGCCAACGCTTTTTGGAATTTGCCAATTTTTACCGCAAGTTCATCAAAAAATTGTCCTGGACTGTGGCTCCTATTACGGCTCTCACGAGGAAGCCTTTTAAGTCTTTTTGGACCCCTCAAGCATTGGAGGCATTCTTGACTCTCAAGAAATTGTTTAGTTCTGCTCCAATGCTTCTTCATCCTGATCCTGCCTGGTCATTTATTCTGGAGGGTGATGCTTCGGAGGTGGGAGTTGGGGCCGTTTTGTTTCAAGGAGCAGAGTTTCATCCCTGTGCTTATTTTTCTTATAGACTGTCTCCTGCTGAGAGAAATTATGATGTGACTTTGAACTTTTGGCCATTAAGCTTGCACTGTAGGAGTGGCGCCATCTGTTAGAAGGGGCTCAAGAGCCTATTACCATCCTAACAGATCATAAGAATCTTGAACTAATCTCTTCAGCTAGAAGACTCAATCCTTGTCAGGCCCGTTGGGCTTTGTTGTTCTCTAGATTTAACGTTTTTATTTCCTATCGTTCTGGTTCGAAGAATACAAAAGCGGATGCTTTATCCAGATGTCTGGTACAGAGAGAAGTTAATCCAACCCCACCCACCCCTAGTATCTCCCTTGATTTAGTAGTGACACCTACTTCTCTATCATTGTCGGACTTGTCCAACTTGGAAGATTTTATTACCTGAGCAAAGGGTTGCTCAAGTTCTCGAATAGGTCATTCTTCTAAGATTTCTGGCCATCCCGGCATCAAGAAGAAGTTTATTTCAAGGTATTGTTGGTGGCTTCTACTGGCTAAAGATGTTAAGCTCATTGTCTCGGCCTGCACAGTGTGTGCATAAGAGACGAGTCCTCATTCTTTACCGTGTGTCTTCTCCAACCCTTACCCATACCTACTCAACCCTGGCTAGATATGACTATGTACTTCATTGTCAATTTGTCTAAATCTGTGGATATGACTACTATTCTAGTAGTAGTAGATTCTTCAAGATGGCCCATTTTGTCCCACTGAAGAAACTTCCCTCTGCAGCCAGGTTAGCTCAAATCAAGAGATTTTTTTTGCTTGCATGGTGTCCCTCAGTCTATTGTGTCCAATCGTGGGGTGCAGTTTGTATCCAGATTCTGGCGGGCTTTTTCGAAACATTTGGGTATCAAATCAAACTTTTCTTTGGCTTACCACCCTCAAAACAATGGTCATACTGAGAGGATCAGATCCTGGAACACTTTTTACGATGCTTTATTTCCCTAAACCAAGACAATTGGGTTGAACTTCTTCCCTGGGCTGAGTTTGCTCACAATAACCTACAATATGATTCTCTGGGATGTTCTCCATTTTTCACAGTGTTTGGCTATAACCCATCTGCCCTTTCGCCTGATGTTTTCAAGATAGAGATACCTGCAGCAGGTGCACTTGTTCGTGATTTCAAGACCATTTGGTTCCAAGCCCACCAATCTCTTTTCAAAGCCTCTTCTTCTCAGAAAGTTGCTGCTGACAAGCCCCATTGTTCTAATCCTCCCTATCAAATTAGAGATTTAGTTTGTCTTTCCACTAAACACGTCAAGCTTTGCTTACCTTCTCCCAAGTTTGGACCTCATTATGTGGGAGCCTTCAAGATTAAGGAGGTAATTGACCCTGTGTCTGTCCGATTGGACCTTCCTTCTACCATGAACATTTTCAATTCTTTTCACATTTCTTTGGTCAAGTTTTTGTTAGGAATAATTTTTCTGTTGAACAACTTCCTCCTGCTCCAATTATTCTCGATGATCATCAATAAATAAAGGAAATAATTTTTAAAAATTTGGATTGTTTCATTATAATGGAGTCTGTGGGAGATGGTCATTCCATAATTCAGAGCATTCTGGATAATGGGTTTTCAGATAACAGATCCAATACCTGTACTATAATAAATAATAAACTATTATAAACTATTATTATTACGTATCAGTCTTATAAGACAAATGGTATCTTTAAAAAATATTGAGTCTCATCTCTGCCTTTTACAGACCAGCCCTCAGTGTTTTGTTTCCAGTCATCTGCATAATTACAGCTGTGTGAATAGGTTGGCAGCATGCTAGTGACCTGAATTACATTCAAATAAGCCAGATAAAAGCAAATGAGGGCAAAAATGTCTGTGTGCAAGCTGTGGGGATTGATGTATATGCAAGAGGCTTGTATTAAACAGTTTCACGATATCTGTGTGAAGCACAAATGACAGAGAGATGTGGACACACTGTCATCAATAATACTGGCTATAGTTAGATAAAGTGGAGGCTGAAATTATTTACTGCTTTAAGAGAGGAACTGTCTGATAGACTAAGCCAGTGGTGGTACCTATGGTGTTGGAATTTATTGATAAGACCTCTTAAGTTTCATTTGAGTGTACCCTGGTTTTAGAGATTAAAACTGACTACATACTGCATTTCTTTTTAGTATTTTGTACTTTACTGTGCAGTATCTGCAACTATGAGACACCCTTTGCCATGCAGATTTGGAACAAAGAGGCAGAGGGGCAGATTTACTAAAGGGCAAAGTTATTAGCCATTAGTTAAAATATTCCAGAAACCCCATCCGCAGGGACATCACCAATGTACTAACAGGCATAGAGGACAATTCACTAGCAAAGGAGACCGCCACTAGAGCATTTTCGTGCCCTTTCGCCAGGCACATTTTCGCTCAGGCGAACGATCGTTTAAGTAAAGTGCGAATTTTACATAACATTACTAGTAATGGGGGAATTTGTCCCATTTCCCTAGAAATTCGCGAAACAGTGGAAAAATTTGTGAAACGCCCATTTTGACGCCGGTAAATTTTCACGGCAAGTTCGCAAATTTATTTCACACAAATGTGTGCCTGCCGAATAAATTTGCCCATCACTTAACGTTACCTCTTTCACCAGAGTTTCCTTTGCCACCTTACACCTGTGAACTGATAAAATGCAGCTACATCCTCCTCAATCTTATGTCACTGACATTATATATTGAATGCCAAAGATTCATAACAATTATAGAAAACTCTGGCGTTTTTTAATATTTTAAAGCGGGATTGTCTTTAAAAGTTTTAACTATATAAAACATTTTGTTTAACCTTTTTTTTTAATATTTGAGGAGCATGCCACATTTGTTTTAGGGTGGCCTTATGTTGGGCATTAGAGGATCTCTTTAGTCTTTATTTTGCTTCCTTGGACATTTGTAATAATAAGTGGCCACTTCAAGCATTTGCACCAACATCTCTAATAAAGACATATAAATGACCTATTTGTATCCACCTTATTAAAACTGACCTAAGCGCAAGTGTACTAACGAAGTTTCGCTAGGCAGAAATTAAAAGTTAGCGAAAGTTCGCAAAGTGGTAGCAAATTTGTGGTGAAGCCTTCGCAGGTGAAAATTTGCACTTTAGTGAATTTACCCCATAGTATGATATCAAGCCACGTTGTCCCTTATAGACTACTGGGGATACCAACAAATACAGAATTTTCTGTATACGGATTTGAAAATCTATGCAGCATCACAGCACACCTTAACTTATTACCTCCAAATATTCCACTTTATTGTCAGAAATCCCAAATGACTCCCTTTGACATGGGAACAGGAATTGGAAATCCAACTGAAAAATAAAGAATGAGAGAAAAATAATAAGAAATTGCTCTATCAGTAATAAATACCATGGAAATATCCATCGCAATATTATAGAACCCATCAATGCCTGGTTGTGGGATGACGCTATTAGCTGAAGGACTATGTTAGAGATATCTTCTGAAGAAAAGAGTTCCTTCATCTTGTTGACTCCAAATATTTAACAGAACTAGTGAACAAGTGAACAAATAGTGAAGTGGTCACATCTGGCCAGGTTGCAGCGGAACTAAAGTCTATTTTATTCTACTACTCAAAAGAATAGTGATACATGACCTCCATGTAGAAGAATACAAATATAAGTGATACGAGCCTGGTAGTCTCATGCTTGTTAAGACTTGTTACCAACAGCTCTAGAAACAATAACCAATAACGAGACCATGTAGCACCAATTTAACCACAAAGGAAAACCTAAGTAGAGTAGGAATGTGGCACATTATATTAACAGTGAACCCCTTTATCAGTGAAATCTTTGCCTCAAAAGATGAATAGTGATGGGCGAATCTGCAAAAATTCACAAAATGCATTAAAGTCAATTGGCAGCAAAATAATTTTGACGTGCAACATTTTTTCCGTTTCAGCTGATTTTTCGGGGGCGAATCTACGAACCAGTTTCACGAAAACATTCACGGGCAGGGAAAGCTGCCAATTTGCCGCAAATCCATGACTGTCTAATTTATTCACCCATCACTAAAAATGAATTGTAGCTCCTCATCTACTTTTCTGCTGATTTTCATAACTGATGTCAGTTACCTCAGCTTAGGGACCCCCTCACAATATACTGTATATATAGACTATGAGATTTATCAAAATGTGACCCATGTTCTATTGGTTCTTATGGGATTTTTTTGAATTGCATTAATCAATGGGAAAAGAACATGGATGAGATTTTATTGTTAATCTAAACTCACATCTGCCCCTAAAAGTCACAAATACAAGGCTGATTAGTTATTCAGATTGTCAATGCAAGGCAGCTCAGAAACCAGTGGAAACTGAATGAGAATTCAATAATCAACCATGTAGCTTCTATGAGAGATGAACCTCATTTTCTGCTTTAAGACCAGTGAGTTCATGAGAAAAGATATTTCCTCGTGGTTGATCCTCTACTATCATATAACTATATAGCAAAGCAATTGTATTATAATGCAACTGTGGTATAATGTTATACAAATTATGAAGTGGCCTGGCCCACCTCTATTTTTACTTTCTCTCCCCATTCTGTGCCATTTCTCTTTTAAAAAATGTGTACGTTTTTGTTGGCTAATGATTCTACTCTGCATTCCATAGAACTTTTTTATATACAGAATTCCACAACCTTAATGACTGTAAATACATACACATTATGTACTCTAGATCAAGCTGTAATTGACATGTCTTGTAAGCATATGATAAGAACTACAATGTGTTGTACAATGTAATACATCTACATGTGTTGTATATTCCGTTCCATGTACTGTATCTATGATGAACTACCCAACAAATAAAGCTTTCAAATAAAAACAAATCTGACAGACAAGCATATGAAGCAGCTCCTTCAAGTTTTAGGCACATACTGTTGATTTTCATAGTATTTAACCATAGCAGGCAGCTTGCATGTGAATATTTGGAAGTAATCATAGACCATTTGTTACTGCTCTGGACAAGGGACACTCATATCCCAGTTTCATCCCCCCGCCAATTTACTCCCACATTGCAAACTGGTGTAAATCTTTGCACTTCATTTTGTGAGCACAAAATATTTGTGCATATACATAGTTACATAGTTAAATTGGGTTGAAAAAAGACAAAGTCCTTCAAGTTCAACCCCTCCAAATGAAAACCCAGCATCCATACACACACCCCTCCCTACTTTCACATAAATTATATATACACATATGTATACTAACTATAGAGTTTAGTATCACAATAGCCTTTGATATTATGTCTGTCCAAAAAATCATCCAAGCCACTCTTAGGGGCACATTTACTTAGCTCGAGTGAAGGAATAGAATAAAAATTACTTCGAATTTCGAAGTATTTTTTTGGCTACTTCGACCATCGAATTGGCTACTTTGACCTTTGACTATGACTTCGACTAGTCGAATCGAAAAATCGTTCGACTATTCGACCATTCGATAGTCAAAGTACTGTCTCTTTAATAAAAACTTCGACCCCCTACTTCGCCACCTAAAACCTACCGAGCATCAATGTAAGCCTATGGGGAAGGTCCCCATAGGCTTTCTAGCCAATTTCTGATCGAAGGAAAATCGTTCAATCAATGGATTAAAATCCTTCAAATCGTTCGATTCGAGGGATTTAATCATTTGATCGAACGATTATTCCTTAGATCGTTCGATCGAACGAAAAGCACTAAATCCTTTGACTTCGATATTCGAAATCGAAGGATTTAACTTCGATGGTCGAATATCGAGGGTTAATTAACCCTCAATATTCGAACCTAAGTAAATGTGCCCCTTATAGTCATTAACTGAATTAGCCATCACAACATCACCCAGCAGTGCATTCCACAACCTCACTGTCCTCACGGTGAAGAACCACCTATGTTGCTTCAAATTAAAGTTATTTTCTTCTAATCTAATGGGGTGGCCTCTGGTATGGTGATCCACTTTATGGATAAAAAGGTCCATAAAATGGATCACCGTCCTCTAATGTACTTGTAAAGTGTAATCATGTCCTCTCGCAAGTGGTTGTGGATGGTGTGAAAAGAAGGTGGCTCTGAGAGGAGTGGAGAACAAGGTCAGGAATGTACAGTGAGAAGAGAATAAATATAGTGATGAGCTGAGGAGTGAAGGGCTTTGAATGTTGAAGGATTTTATATGCTATCCTTTGCTTAACAGGCCGCCATACTAAGGATATTAGTTGGGGTTGGACAGATTCCTTCTTAGGAGAGAGCAGAAGGATCCTAGTAGCAGAGTTTGAGATTGATTGGAGGGGAGAAATGTGGGAGTCAGGAAGGTCGGTTAGTAGGAAATTACAATAGTCTAAACGAGATAAGATAAGGGCATGGATTAGTAGATAGTAGTTATTTTGGCTATTGTTTGTGAAAGAAAGGGGCATATTCTGGCTATATTGAGAAGGAAGAAATTGCAGGTTTGGCATTAGTATTAATGTGATAAAAGAAGGAGAGAAACTGGTTGGAGATTACCCACAAGCAGTGTGCTGAATTAACAGGGTTAATGGTCATGCCTTCAATAGTAATGATGAAAGGAAGAGATGGGCTCGGTTTGGATGGGAAGACCATGAGCTTAGTTTTGGCCAAGTTGAGCTTTAGGTGGAGTTGCTTCATCCAGGAGGAGATAGCTAGTAGGCAGTTTGCTATCTGAGTCTGAATGTCAGTGGTTAGTGAAGGGGTGTCTAAATATATCTGGCATACAGGTGATATTTAAAGCCAAATGAAGATATAAGGTCTCCTAAAGAGAAAGCGTACAAGGAGAACAACAGACGACCAAGTACAGAACCCTGAGGCACCCCCACACTAACACGAATGGGGGGAGCGGATTTGTAGCAAGAGTAACAGAAAAGGATCGATCAGAAAGGTAGGAAGAGAATCAGAATTCAGCTCGATCCCGGATACCAATTGTATGGAAAATTTGCATTAGAACAGAATGGTCAACAGTATACAAAGCAGAAGATAAGTACAGGAGAATGAAAATAGAGTAATGTTTGTTGGCCTTAGCAGTGTGGGGATCATTTGAAACTTTGCATAAGGCAGTCTCAGTGGAGCGTGCAGGTCGAAAGCCAGATTGCATTGGGTCAAGCACATTATCGGTGCAGAGAAAGTTAGTAATACGGGAAAAGACTAGACGTTCAAGAAGTTTAGAAGCTAGCGGTAAGAAAGACTGGGTGAAGCCTTCTTCACTAAATCCAATGCAGATGCAATCAAAATCCAACATTATGTTCTGCATCAAAGCAGCCATGAAGCCCTTTAAGGTACATTATGATATCATTTACATTATAGATCAAGGAATGTACATGACCTAGAAAAGCAAAGCAGAAAATGAAATTAACGTAGAGAAGATCAAACATTTCCAAGAAAGAAAGTTGATCTACATTCTTACTTTATTTTTGCCAGTGAATATGTTATTTTTGTAGAAATATTTTAGACAACTGATACACTTACTTGAACAGGCTCATAATTACAATGTGTCCTTAGTCCTGGTATTGGATATATGTGCCAGGTGTTTAATATTTTGAGGTTTTTTTCAAACAGGTGTGTTTTCTAAAGACTTTCTTTGTTTTATCCTGGATATTCTATTACAATTTCTGCATGGTGTGTATGTAACTCCATAAACCCTGCAGTATAGTTTACTAGCCTTGTGTTAAATCAATATGAAGTTTTTATACAAGGCTCATGACATTTCTTCCTTTGGGTGTAAGATTAACTGTTTCACCTAATGGTACACTAATGAATTTATGATACAAAAATAAAGGCTCGTTTATGAACGCAAAAGCAAAATGTGTGCATCATCTATTCATGCAGCTCTAATTAAAATACCATACGGCTCATTTACAAATGTAACCAGTGTATTCGTGGTACAATGTACTTTTCCAATGTTAATGCTAATTTATACCCAGATTGGTAAATTGTCCCCAATTTTGTAGTCAGTGGAAACAATCCTGTATTGTGGGTAAAAAATATGATTATTTTCACATTGTCCTTGCACTTGCAAATTTGTGAGATATTACCAAGTACTTCCATGGCTATATAAAGGAACGAACATGTTGAGTGAAAACTAAAGCTTACACTAGCGGTTGGTCCTGTGCTAGTGGGTGGCTTCCATAACAATTGCACCATTCCAAGGTAGGAAATTTCTCAGCAGGGATTGGCCATTTTGAACACTTGACCTGGACATTTCAAAAATTGTTACTATTAACTGTGCTACCAGTATTGTTTTTCTAATGAATGTCTGGGTAATTCAAAATTCTTATTGATTAGACTTTCCCCAATCTTACAGCCCTTTCTACTAGCAACAAGAGCTGAGCCTCTTCCTATTCACTTACATGAGGGGGTCTGTATGTGCCCGTCACCTCACAATCTGTAAAACTTCAACCCATTGGATTTAAACCCTCTTATTCTACTCCATACTCTGTGAAGTTGAAACGTTGACATGAAAATATTTTTTTTCCACTAAAATCCAGTGTTCATCCAAATATTTTTTGAATTATTGTTATTGGGGGGTAGGGGTAGGAGAGATCCCCTATCTAATTAGCACCTGGTAATTATTTAGAATAATAAATTAAATTCCCTATTAATAAGTTATTAGAGAGTTGGTGGCCCATTTACTAAGGGTCGAAGTGTATTCTAAGTGAATTTTAGAATTCAAAAACTTCGAATTTCGAAAGTAATTTTTGGGTACTTCAACCATCAAATAGGCCAAAATTTGATTTGAATTGAAAAAACTTTGAAAATTGAAGTACCGTCTCTTTAAAAAACTTTGACTTCGACACTTCTCCACCTTAAACCTGTTTTTTTTTCTGAAAATTGTTCAATTGATCGATGAAATCGTTCGATTCAAACGATTTCTACATCGTTCAAACTATTTGAATTCGATCAAAAACGGCTAAATTTAATCAAAAAAACTTTGACTATCGAATTTCATCAATTCGATGGTCGAATTTCGAAGTTTTACCACTTTGAAATTCGTCCCTTAGTAAATGTGCACTTTAGGGTGTTTTGGTAAAAAATTACTTTTTTTTGAAATGTGTTTTCATTAAAAAAATAGACACCTCCCATTATAAAATCTGCCTATATTTTTTTATTTCTAATGTTTTACAATTTCTGAAAGCATAAAGTGGGATATAATAAACGCACCCCTCCGAAGCAGGCTTATAAAAATGTGAATTCTCGAAAATTCTTGAAAATTTTTCATAAAAAAAAAACTTGAATTTTAAACTTGATCTCTTAAAAACATATAAACAACTGCAAGATATTGTACTTTTCTATAGAAACTCGTCCACTTAAGCTGATTATTACTTATACATAAGTTACTTGCTCTTAATACATTTCAAATATTCAAGTTCAAAATTCAAATTTGAGTGAATTTTATGCAGCAAAAAAACTTTACTCCATAGTCAAAAGCAATAACATTCAAGTTTGTGAGTTTTATTTATTTTTTTTAAATCAAATAAACTCAAAAACTTATCATACTTGAATGCGTGAAAGTTCTTAAACTTGCATATATATAAAAAAAACCTGAAATAAAAACTCAAATGCGGCAAATTCATATTCTACCCAAACTCAATTTGAAAGTATTGCTTAAATTTTGCATATGAAAGCTCCTTTTGACTTCTACCGTACATGAACTCAAGATTTTTGGAAAACTTGAATTTGTGAGTCAGCGCAAAAAAACTTGAATAATGGTAAATAATCAGCCTCATAGAGGCCTATTTAAATTTTGATTTGTGCAATTTCCTTATTTATTAAAAAATCAGAAAGTTAATAAAATTAAGGCAAAAAACTTGAATACCTTAAATTCATGTTTTGCTCATCATTTTTAGTGAGTTTACAAGCTTAAAAACCCTAGTAAAACGCAAATTGAATAAATAGTTTACATTTTGGCTAAGACAGGTCTCACTGACTTCTACATGACCTTGCAGCACGATTTTAGATGACAAAGTTTTTTATTAAATAAAAATTGAATTTTTTTATTGTTTTTTAACCCATTGTTCACATTCATGAAAAACATTGCAGACACAATGCAATTATAAAAACATAAACTATTTCTTATCAGACTAGTCATTGTTTGTTTTCAAACAATTTGACGAAATCTTACATTCAAAACGTTACCCAGGAAACGTTTTTGAACTCAGAAAGAATATATTTTAGTTAAGTAGATGTTTTAAGAAGAGAAAAGGGTAAGCAAAATAAAAAGGAAAAAAAAGCTGGATGTTACTAGTAAACAGGCTTCTAGGAAAGAATCATTTGCAACTTGAATACAGGATGCATCATTAGATTCAAGAGCTAAAAAAACTCTATGCAGATTTTCACGTCATTGAACAATGGAGCAGACGCTGAATCTAACCATCTGTTCGTACTAACGTTGGCACTTGCTCTGTGTAACAGTTCATATAAATATATTTAGCAAAACCTGGCACCAGAAATTGAAGTCTGGTTGGGGCATCTGCAGATTTTTTTTCAGCATGTTAGAAAACCTTTTGAGAAGACTTTCCATCAATTTTCAACTGTTATATAAATTAGCACATAGTATGAAATCATTCTCACAGCCATTTGCTCTCATCTAAGTCCTGTTTACAGCGAGCAGTGTATATGCAAAGGGAAAATGCCTTAAATAAAAAGATATAACCTTGATTTATTTATGATTAGTGCAGTAAATGTGTGCCACCCCTCAGCCCTCAGGAACATCTGGTTGAGATTTGGAAATCTACAGAAACTAATAATGTTGGAATGGACATTGCCAATATAAATATATATATATATAAATAAACAACACTTTAACTATAGTTTAGTATTGGTATGCATTGAGCTGGCATTATGTACCTTACTGGTCTGAATGATGCACAAATTAGGTAGAGGGGCGGGAACAATTCTGTGCTTTCCTCCTGCACTCCTCATGAATACAGTGCTGCCAAATGAAGGCAACACTGTATTCATGGGATGAACACAGGTCACTATGCTCCATTTTGAAGCACAGAGACCTGCAGCAATTCAGTGCAGGGTAGAGTGCAAATGTGCAAAAAATGGTGATATGTAATTGTGTAACCAACGTTTGGTCTAATTTTTGTCATATTTGGGTGGATCGTGGTCTGGTGACAGGCCCTGGACCTCAAAGTGCTTTTTCTACCTACTCCCCAGCACTCTCCAATGAACTTGTCTGACTCCAACCCAACTGCCAAATGTATATTCTATATCCAGCTCCTCCTACCTCCTCTGCTTATGTCAGAGGTGGGCTGGTTGAGTATATTAACCATGGCCTGTTAATGGCACGATCCAGTGGACCTGTGCATCACTAGCTGTTTTTTGCAGGGCAGATAAAAATAGTGATAAGGTCAGAAAAAAGCTCAAAAGTGAGGCCTGGGTGTGCATGCCCCAGACCTACAGGTCAAAGCAGTGATCCATAGAATGAAAAACAGTAGGCACTCATAGATTCCACGATCAAGTGTAGTAAATGAGAGGTATAGCATAACCTTACACATTTCATGCATACAGCACATCAGCCTATGATTAAGTGCTACATCCATAAAATGCATAAGGCTATGATATACCTTACATGTATTTAAAATAGAGTTTATCTTTAATTTACTATGCCTGATCATGGGATCTTTGAGTGTCTGCAGTTTTTTTATTACTCTGGTTTTATTACATTGTCACAAACCAGGATGTCGAGAACGAAGTGGTGCAGTAAGCCTCCGCTACAAAAAAAGAGAACCGGCTTCTAAGGTTGGGAATTGTTCTGGACTTAGCAGAGGAATGGTGGATAGCTGGATACAGGAACTCCAACAGATGAATGAGACATGGTCGATGCAGGCTGAAGTCAGTGCGCGCAGCAGTCAATCAAAGCGAGGAAACATTGTGGGGTAATTTACTAAACGCCAAATTTATCTCATTATTTTAGTGAAAAAAACACAGCCAAACTCCCATGCATGATTTGACCTTATTTTTTAATAAAAAAAAAACCTTGAATTAATCTGATCTGGGGAAAAAACCTAATAAAATCAAGTAAAAACCAGAATCATCCATTTTTTTCCTGACTTTTTTCCCAAATCCCTAGATTTTTTTGGGTTACCCAAGACCCACAAATTACTTGCATTATTGTGCTAAACCTGGTGCAAACCATGATATCTTCAAATTGGGAGAGGGATATCTGCCATTGACTTGTACATGACCTCGACAGGTCTGAGGTGACGGATTTTCAGATTCAGGATTTTTTGCAGCATTGGGGGAATAATAATTTTTTGCCCCGATAAGGTCGACCAGATAAATTTGTGGTTTAGTAAATAAAACTTTGATGTAGACTTGTGCAGGGAACACGCCTGAGAGATTGCTTCTTAAGTGTATAAACAAAAAAGCAGGTTAATTGGCTCCTGATTACCTGACTCTAGTGTGTGTGAATGTGATAGGGACTTTAGATTGCAAGCTCAACTGAGAGAGGGACTGAATGATACACCACAGCTTTATATAAAATGTGTTCATCATTCCATGGAACTATTGAGCATTAGAAGAGTTTCATTGATCATATGGAACTTCCGTGTTGGGTTTAGTGCTAAAGATTTATCATGCTTTTATCTGTGGATCAATATTAATTTCAGGGTCTTAAATTTGCTTTACATTGAGATGAGGAAACAGTTTCCTGTCTTGATTTCCCCATATAAAAGATAAGTAATAATTAGACATATATATTTTTATCGTACACCTTATAATGGGAATTATTAATGGGAATTCATCCATGGCTCGTGGTATCTGTAAAGCCGTATATATGCAGAAAGCATCATGTCAAGCTAAAATAGTTTGGGGGCATAAAATACATTTATGGAGCATCAAAGTGATAATTTAATTTATAAATTAATTCCATCCAGACCATTAATAATAAATGAATGAGGGGACTGAGTTTCAGAGCTATAGCACAGACAGCATAATAAATCCCATGCTTTGGCGACCTCTGTGAAATTTAAAGAGGGTAATCTAAGAGGTAAAGAACTTTGTTATCCCTGTAGTGCCCATTAGGTATCTCTCTATGGGAGATTATACACCACCACCTACTGTATCTGAAGTCAACTCGGCTGGCTTGTAGAATTCTCTGTTGCCTTCCTTATTCATCTTTGGTGATAATTGTTTTGCACTGGAATGATGAATGGTTGCAGAGAAATAAGCAAGCCATTTACAAAGCTATTAAGAACCAGTTAACTCACTACTTCATGTGCGGTGTTCCCATTTCATCCCAATCTAGGAGTTAAGGATGGAAATAATTAAAAAAAAGCCTAGAGTTGCAGAGACTGTGTTCATTATTAACAGCTTTGCTTAGGTGACTGGTATGTTTAATATGGTTCTATCCCCCCCTGCTAGGAAAAAACTCCACCACTCCAGAAGTAACTCAGCAGATTTACAGAGGTTGTGCTATGCTTTCTGTTGCCAATATGCCAGAAGACATTCCTGTCATTAAAAGTGATGTCCATATGTTTGGGCCATGCTGCCAATACACTGAGGGGCAGATTTATGAACATCTGAATTTGAATTCAAATTTTTATGCAGCAAAAATCGTGAATTTGAATTTCGGTTTCTGAAGAGCAAGAAACTCAAAAATGCATATAAAAATTTACCATCTAAAATATGTGAGTTCATGTAACAGCCACAGGGAGTTGAATTTGCAAAATTCTAATTTTCTTATTCAAGTTTTTAAGATGAATTTAATATCTGGTAATTGGTATATAGAGGTGTTCTAAAGAATCTGCAGAAAGTCGGTCAACTTTGACTCTTTTGACTCTCTCTGCATTTTCATGAAAGTCTGCGTTTCATTTTACTCCAAGGGGCAGATCTATTAAGATTGCATTTTCACCATGATTCCAATTTTTTTGTGGCAAAATACACAACTGAGATTATTTCCTAATAAGAGTTTCACAAATTCAGTTTTTCAAGATTTATCAAATAAAAAATCTTGAAAACCCAAATTAGAAAGCCATATCTAAAAGCTTGTAATCTCCTGTACAAAACAATGGAAGGCTTATTTTTCAAAATTCTGGCTATTTTAAAAAATGTCAGCATTTAAGAAATATCAGAGATTTTGCAGACTCTTCGAAAATGAATTGAATGGGGAGAAAGAGTATTAATACTAATGATTTTAATGTTGTTTGTTTTTTAAACATTATTACACAATGGCTGATAAACTTTTCAACAATGAATAAGCTTCTTCTTTTCTTTTCAGACAGAAGTATAGCATCGTGAAAGTTCAGAACTAAACCAATTTATCAAGAGTGCCAATTCAGTTTTACTGCCATTTTTTGCCAGATTAAGACTGGTGAACTACAGAATCATTATAAAGGTTCTGTAACATCCTACCTAGAGTCAAACCAGTGAACTAGTGTTTCCATGCTGTCTGCAGTACCCCTACCCAATGTGAGCAGACAGCTATGGTTTTGGTTCATTCCTATTGCGAAGCTTGTAGCTGCAAGTAGGCATGGCTTGTTTCACTTGTTGCTTTGCACTGACTCATTGCCCAATGTAGGTCTATTTCCTGGTAGTTCCTGGGTGTGATCTCCATCTGATTTACTGTTCCTGAGCCTTGGTCGTTCCCGAAATTTGCTGTTTCGCATCCTGTACCGACCTTTGCCTGTTCCTGACCATTCTCTCAGATACTGACTTTGTACTGTGATACTGTTTGGTTTGACCCCAGCCTGGGACCTGACTTTGTTCCTGGTTTCCAATTCTTTACTGCACTTATTGGTATCAACCTTGGCCTGTCCTTCGACTACACTCCCTGTTCCCTTGCCCTTCCTGTATATGTTAGGGTTACCTTGTTGGTCCTCTCACTTTAAGATCTGGTGGTATTCGAGTAGAGGAGGGCTCCTCCTGAAACTAAAAGCAGATGTTATAGGCAGAAGCTTGAGCCGAGCCTAGAACCTTGGGGTTTCTTCTGGGTTTTGGGATACCATGGCTATTTCTGTAACCATTTTAGCAATATGCTGGTGTATGAGACTAAAGGGGGCTTTTACTAAACTACAACTTTTTCAGGTCATGCTTTTTGTTACATAAAAAACACAAAAAAGTTGGGGGGAAATTGCGACTTTTCCAGAATTTATTGTGTGATAAAACTGCTACAATTCCTGGAAATACTCTAAAACCTGTCAAAATCATGTAGAAGTCAATGGTAGATGTCCCTTTTACAACTGGAAGATTTGAGTTTTTTGGGTGTTTTGTTTAACAATGCAAAAAATTCATAGTCGTGGTTTCCTTAACCTTTCAGCAACTTTTTTCTTGTTCATGCATTTTTCAGTTTGGATCATTTGATAAATGACTGACATTCATGGAAATGTGATTAATTGTGGTTTCTTAATAATAAAAAATGTGAGTTTAAAGGGATTCTGTCATGATTTTTTATGGTGTAATTTTTATTTCTAAATTACACTGTTTACACTGCAAATAATTCTCTCTATAATATAAGATTTCATTCTTGAACCAGCAAGTGTATTTTTTTCTAGTTATAATATTGGTGTGTAGGGATGTCGCGGACTGTTCGCCGGCGAACTTGTTCGCGCGAACATCGGCTGTTCGCGTCCGCCGCAAGTTCGCGAACGTCGCGCGACGTTCGCGTCAAAATCGTTCGACCATTCGATCGCTAAAATCGAACGATTTTCGTTCGATTCGAACGAAAATCGTTCAATCGAACGATTAAAATCCTTCGATCGTTCGAATCGAACGATTTTCGGATGTTCGAAGTTCGCGAACTGTTCGCGAACTGTTCGCAATTTTTGCCGGTGTTCGCGAACGGCGTTCGCGAACACATTATCGGCAGTTCGCTACATCCCTATTGGTGTGTAGGCGCCATCTCAGGTCATTTTGCTTGGTCATGTGATTTCAGAAAGAGCCAGCTTTCTGGCAGGCTGCAGTTTCTCCTACTCAATGTAACTGAATGTGTCTCAGTGGGACCTGGATTTTACTAGTGAGTGCTGTTCTTAGATCTACCAGGCAGCTGTTATCTTGTGTTGGGGAGCTGTTATCTGGTTAATTTCCCATTGTTCTGCTGATGGGCTGCTGGGGGGAAAAGGGAGGGGTGATATCACTCCAACTTGCAGTACTGCAGTAAAGAGTGACTGAAATTTATCAGAGCACACGTCACATGACTGGGGCAAGCTGGGAAACTGACAATATGTTTAGCCCCATGTCAGATTTCAAAATTAAATGTTTGCTCTTTTGAGAAATTTCAGTGCAGAATTGTGCTAGAGCAGCACTATTGACTGATGTGTTTTGAAAAAAAACAGTATCCCTTTAAGTAAATGACCCTCTTTAATTTCAGCAGCAATTTCTCCTCCCAGTATGCTTGCATTGGAGCAGTTAGGGTATAGTTATGGCCCCAAAAGTAGGCCGGCTTAGACACACTGGGGCATATTTATCCAATGGGGAAACTAGAGCTTGTCATAGTGCTCCAGAGTGAAAAATCATATGATGACATTTGACCTGTTTTACCCTTAGGCTTTGCCTTTTATTCTTCTGAATGACTGGACTCCATGCAAGATTGTGATCACTGAGAATAAGAATGTGAGAACCCTGCACATGGAGCTAGTTATCTCTTTCTCCCCAAATGAAATATACCAATTCTATTGCTCTGTGTTTGAGCAGCTTTAACCTTTATAGATAATCACCAACAAAATAAAACTGCCGTGCGATACTTCACATGAATTGCAGAGTTGCTATGGGAAAAATAATTGGCACTAAAAGGAATATAGTTTAGGCAAGTTTTAAATATTTCTGTCAGCAGGGATTTTTCAATGTATATACTCACTGGGAGATGTGACAACTATATGAGATATTGTTGCTTTATGGATGGCAGAATGATTTCCCATGCACAATGGAATTACAGATACATCAATTGTAAGAACTATGTTTATCGTATGTGCTATCATGAGGCGGTGCATGTGAATAGCCCTAGGCTTGTGTCTCTTCTGATAAACTACCTAAAGTCATGAATCTTTTTTTTCAGCTTGTACTGACACCACTGAGAATCTCTTCACAAACACCTAATGTGCAGGTACTGGAATTTCCAGCTCTCACTGCAGTTGTGGTATTGGTAACAACGTACAGAAATATGTTTAAGGGTTGTACTGTGTGTAGGTATGTTATATATATATGCAAAAGTCTGCCCCTTTGTGCTAAAAAAGCATTTGCCAGCTAAAGAGTCAACACTGGCAAGCTTAAGGCAGGCCTTTCCCATGTCCCCAGCAGCGCCAGGCCAGGCCAGATATCCTAGGTAACATTGGTTGCCATTGTGTCAATATGAAGATTTCCATTAAGGATAGGGCGAAAAAATGGCCTGCTCATGGTATTCCAGCATAATCTTTCCCTATTGTTTTAGAAGGAAGAAGAAGATTGGGAGATAAAGGTAGGAGGTCTGCTTGCTTTTGTACCTGATGCTAGGTAAAGATGTTCTATAGCTATTAAGGGGCTATCACTATTTATCACACAACTATTTTTGAATGGAGGCCTAACTCATTTCTTGCCTTTTGGAGCCTATGAGTAAGTGCCCCAATAGGCACTAAACGTGTTAGGCCTCCACTCATTATGTCCTAATAAATATTTTTGTATTTTTATTATTTTTGGTTTTCCTAATGTGAGAGGACCAAGGAGAAGGTTCTGAGTGAGCAAGGAAACTGTATGTGCAAACAGGAACAGAGAATAGGAGCGTGATCAAAGGACAGGTTGAGTCGATACCAGATCAGGTGGCACAATACAGAATCGAGAGACAGAAGTGTAGTTGAGGTCACAGGTAAAGTCGGAATATTAATGTAGCGGGTTTAAATCAGGATCCAGGAGAATGGTCTAGTACAGGCATGAGTCAGGACAGGCAGCAATAAGGCAATAACAGGGACAGGCAAGGTCAGACACAGAATAACCAACTAGAAATCACACCACAGGAACTAGCAAGCTAGATCTACATTGTGCAACATGTAACTAACTGTGAGTGCTTTAAATAATTGAATTTCACGCTTATGATGATGTCACTCGGTACGCCAAAGCCAAAAAGATGCGCGCCAGACCCGGAAGTGCCGCGCAACCAAAGAGGGCGGAGTGGGGCAGACATCCCCACCATACCACTGGGCCACCAGGTACTTTCCTCACATTATCTATTAATAACTGGGTTTGGATGTTTTCCTGAATGCACCATTATATTATAGCTTTGTATGCTTATACAGTATAAATGTGAGAGTCTGCATGGTATTATTCATGTTAAATTAATGTAATATTCTTGATTCAAGGAATGTTTCCGATCACTCCTGGGGTCAGGAAGGAATTTTTTCCCTCTTGAGGCACAATTGGCACTGGCTTCAGGTTGGGTTTTTTACCTTCCTCTGGATCAAAACAGTGGATATATGATTATGTATTTTAAGTTGCACAGGAAATTTTAGAAGAGGGAGTAACGAGGTTCTCTCCTGTGACTGCACAGTGGGTTGAATGATACAGACGCTACTACTGCATGTGCTAGATGACAGCCTGCTTGGATTTCCTATCATCGAGACACTGCAGATTCAGGACCAACAGCAGGGCTGCTGAACTTCTCTCATGGTGGGAGATGCAGCTCCTGCTGGTAACAGATTGTGGGGCCATCCTCTCTGTAGGTAGAGGCAGCCTAATATTCAGTGGTAGATATAATGATAATATAGTGCTGACCACATGTCTTCAGTGAGGAACGTCAGAGCATAGTAGCTTATGGAATTCTGGCTTTAAATATTGCATTGGGGTAAGGCTGGCTCCTGGTGTTTCATTAAGGTATGTAACAATGGGGTTCAGTAAGATGGCTGAAAATGAAGGGTCAATCGAGGAGTCCGCTTGTCATACACTGTATTTCCCCATTTATTTTAGAAAATGCACTAGAATGTTTCCTCGACGTTCAATATAAAGACAAGCATAATGGGTGATATTGGAAACATGAAAAGATGATATAAAGCAGGTTAGACTTACACTGATGTAATTTAATAAAATTAGTGAATGCAAGAGGATATTTGACTTTCATGAGTGTATACTTTATGCGCTGCAGTCATTACATAAGCATCTCATTTGCCGCTGAATCCTATAAACTATTTATGAACTGAATAACAAATTCAGCAAGCAGAATCATCTGAATTTGGAATTTCCTGAGTGTGCTTTGAAGTAACATCATTCACACAAGATACATTATATCGTATTTACTTTAGGAAGACGTTTCTGCAGAAAATATGTTTGCGATAAACAGGGAAGACTAATAAAAACACTTTCTCTAAAATGGGAGAGTAAAGTATTGTTTGAACATACTTAAATGCAAATAGTATCACATCTTTAAAAAAGTTTAGGAGTTTGTTTTGTTTTAATCTGAAATCCATATTTACTTGTCAATTCATTTTTTATTTTTATTTTTGTGTATTTTATACAATACATATAAAAATGAAAGGTAGCATATTATATGTCAGTACATGGTGCTTAATGTTGGTGCTTAAGGAAGTCTTCAGCAATAACTGTGCTGAGTGATGTCACTCTACATTATGGTGGCAAAGAACGTGCCTATGGCAGGATGTTGGCACTGGTTTGGGCACATAAGATATATATCAGCACGCATGCGGGTACACAGGGGATACTTCAAAAACACATTTATTGTTAATATTTTATATTTAAATCTTAGACTGACACCAATGTGGCTGCCTGATTTTAGGCACACTTGAGCTACAGTAGCTGTTGTTCTTGTTCAAATCCTGGCTTGTTTTCCTGACTGTCCTGAGTTTTGCTTACACTTACCTATGCCTGAGCTTGGACTCTGCATAACCCCATTCTTACCCCTTGCTATCAGATGTTGCCTATTTTGCCTGTTCCCCTTTACCAATTTGTTCTTACTACCCAATCCTGATGGCCATTCGCATTGACAGTAGTATCAGTCCATGAATAAGAAAGTGTGATCTGAACTGAGGAAACTCTTGCAGCAATTTGTTATATGCACAGATTCCTATCAAACTCAGTAAACCTGCTTTGAACAAGTTATGGAGACACTTTCGGCCCATCTTTCATCTCCTGCCCTGCCCCCAGCAGCAAATGAAACTCAAATAACATTTAGGGCCCCATTTACTTAGCTCGAGTGAAGGAATAAAGGAAAAAAACTCAAATGTTTTTTTTGGCTACTTCGACCTTCGAATCGAGCGATTCAAACTAAAAATCGTTCGACTATTCAACCATTCGATAGTCGAAGTACTGTCTCTTTAACAGAAAACTTCGACCCCCTAGTTCGCCACCTAAAAGCTACTGAAGTCAATGTTAGCCTATGGGGAAGGTCCCCATAGGCTTTGCTAGCTTTTTCTGGTCGAACAAAAATCATTCGATTGATGGATTAAAATCCTTTGAATCCAACGATTAGAAGGATTTAATCGTTCGATCGATTTAATCGTTCGATCGATTTTTCGTTCGATCGAACGAATAACGCTAAATCCTTCGACTTTGATATTCGAAGTCGAATGATTTAACTTCGATAGTCGAATATCAAGGGTTAATTAACCCTCGATATTCGACCTTAAGTAAATTTGCCCCCTACTGTTTCTCCTACAAGGGAACATCTTATTATGCCTCCTATGCTCTACAGATGTAAAAAGAGTTGGGAAGCAATGCAAACATGAAAAATATTCCTGGGTGGTATTGTGATTGGCCATTTGGTAGCCCTAATGTGTACTTGCAGCTTACAGAAGGCTGTACACTTGGTTTTTATGCAACCAAAACTTGCCTTATAACCATGATTTAAAAATAAGCACCTGCTTTGATGCCACTGGGATCAACATCCAAAGGATTGGTGAACAACATTTTGCTCACGAGCCACTAGTTTGGGATTAATACTCTACATCAGTTGTCCCCAACCAGTGGCTTGTGAGCAACATGTTGCTCTCTGACCTCTTGGATGTTGCTCCCAGTGGCCTCAAAGCAGGTGCTTATTTTTGAATTCCAGGCTTGGAGGCAAGTTTTGGTTGCATAAAAAACAGCTGTACTGCCAAACAGAACCTCCTGTAGGCTGCCAGTCTTTATAGAGGCTACCAAATAGTCAATCATAACCTTAATTTGACACCTCCATGAACATTTTTCATGCTTGTGTTGCTCCCCAACTCCTTTCACATCAGAATGTTGCTCACAGGTAAAAAAAAGGTTGGGGATCTCTGATCTACATTGTTCACCCTCTGTAGCACAGAGGTTTTGCTAAACAATATATCTGGTTCATTGGCTTATTCATCTATTTCGAATTCCAGCCTTCCCACTGCTCACCCGGGCCATCTGGGATAAATGTGGGATAAATACTTTTGTTGTATTATGGTGAAAAAGAACTGCCCACCAAAGCTGGGTAAACCCCAAAATTAAGGTTTTAGGAGAGTTCCTGTCCATGTGTCCTTCTGCTTAGTTGAGTGACAATGCCACTATGAAAACCGAGTATAGTACTTACAGTATGGAGTAAAACCAGACAATAGTATCTAAAAAACATTTCATTAGATATATAGGATTGAGATATTGCAAAATATGCAAATTTTTGCCATTTTGCAAACTTGGTGTTTGCTTGTCTTTTTGACTACTATTTTATAACCATGTTTGAAACAATATCACTCTTGTGATATTGCTATGATTCAATGGCTCTATATTTAGATATGTTTAAATTTTTAGTGCACAGCTAACCCACTAACAACATTATCTCTCACAGTAATTCTAGGCAGTGCATATTATTTATAAGTATTAACATCACCATACTTTATAACAGTTAAATGAAGTCAGGCAATAACAGACAAAATAAATGCTGATACTCAATATTGACAGATGCACATAGCCAAATATGCAAACAAAGTTATTATAGAGAGGAGCTTTCATTTAGATAAATCCCAGCATATTTGATAGTAATGGGATTTGACAGAAGTCAGCACAGGCAATTTTCAGTATGGGGGGGGGGGGTTCAATTTAATTCCTTCCCAAAATATAACCAGCAGTTTATTGCATATTTATTTCCAATAAGACAGATGCATCACATTGTCTTCAGAATTAACTATATCATCTGGGGTTATGTGCTGATCTGGCTTATTTCATCTGTGTGCTTCCAAGCTGTTCATATTTCTTGATAGCTGCAGGTTGGTTAAATTATTTAAAAATTAAAGAGATCAAAAATTGGGTGAAAGGTGTAACTTGAATATTATAAACCAGAGCACTAATGCATATGAAATGTTAAATGTAGGTGTTCCATGACTAAAAAATGAATTATAGGTTAATATACCAGGAGGAGAGGGAGAAACATCAAATATTCATAAAAATTCCAGCAAATGTTCTTTAATTTGAATGCATACTTTAGTTTTTCAGCAATTTACATCCTTTATAGAAGGAAATAATTATCATAGTTGCACATCTGTGAAACTGGCAGAGATAGCAACGATACATCCCTTGATAGAATGTTTAGTGCTGGAGTCATGTACTATAAAGAGAGGCATCTCAGAAGTAGGGATGGGCGAATTTTTTCACCTTGTTTCGCCGCAAAAATTATGCCCATAGACTTGTATAGCGTTGTGCGTTAAAATAAAAAGCTGCGCGTCAAAAAAAAAATTTGGCGTGTGACAAAATATTTTTAACGTCTATAGACTTTAATGGCCGTCAGCGACATTTCGCCGGCGGCATATTTTTGATGAAACGAAACCGGTCAAATTTGCCCATCCCTACTCAGAAGTGAAGAAAGGAGATATAAATCTGATGGAACTAATGATGGGTAGTGATGGGTGAATTTGGGGCATTTCGCCCAAAAATTTGTGGGAAATTCGTGAAACAACGAAAAATTTGCAAAATGACGCCATTATCCCTTTTTTTGATGCCGGCGAATTTTCGCTGTGGTTTTGCAAATTTATTGCCGGCGGCAAATCGAGGGAATTTGCA
Source organism: Xenopus laevis (assembly GCF_017654675.1). Taxonomy (NCBI): domain Eukaryota; kingdom Metazoa; phylum Chordata; class Amphibia; order Anura; family Pipidae; genus Xenopus; species Xenopus laevis. Next base: position 146,958,669 of record NC_054379.1, on the reverse strand, counting down.
GTGAATTCGCGCCTGGCGAATAAATTCACCTATCACTAATGATGGGTGAATCTGTGCTGTTTTGATTCCTTGAAAAATTTGCAAAATGCATTGAAGTCAATGGGCATCGAAATAATTTTGACGTGGGTCAATTTTAATGCGAGCCATGATTTTTATATACGCAAGGATTTGGTCCAAATGCATTAAAGTCAATGGGCGTCTAAACAATTTTGAAGCGCACCATTTTGTTTTTGATGCAGAGGATTTTTCACCAGTGAATTGTTGCTGCAGCTTTGCAAATGAATTTGCTTGCGGCAAAATGCAAAAATATTGCTGCAAATTCGTGTCTGGCGACTTTATTCGCCCATCACTAGAGGGAACATGTACATTTAAATTACTAAAAATAGGCAATGCTGAGGTTCTTAAGTAGCTACAATGAAATGCAGCAAGGAGGGCAAAAATGAAATAAAATATAAGCAGAAATATAATATAAGCAGACTTTGAAGATTTTGAAAAATTTGGATGGCAAAACAAATGTCTCAAATGCCTTTGCCTCTACACACTTGATCAAAAAATTTTTTTTGAATTTTCAAGGACTTTTTTAACTAAAAAATAATTGATAAATGTGTTACTTATTTTAAATCTTGAATATCAAATCTAGAAGTTAATATAAAAAACTCAACTTGAGAAATAGCTTGACTTTAGCTTACACCATTCCCATTCCAAGTTTTTGAGCTTTTTTTGGGCTTGATATATCTCAAAAATGATGCAAGTTTTGTTAACTTTCATTCAAATTTGTGATCTTTGCTGCAAGAAAAATGCACTTCAATTGCAGTAAAACATCAAATTTAAATGTTATAAGACTTAGGGGCAGATTTACAAAATTCGAGTGAAGAATTCGAATGTAAAAAACTTCGAATTTCGAAGTATTTTTTGGTTAAATTCGTTCGAATTCGAACGATTCGAACGATTCGAAGTAAAAATCGTTCGACTATTCGACCATTCGATAATCGAAGTACTGTCTCTTTAAAAAATACTTCGACCACCTACTTCGGTAGATAAAACCTACCGAAGTCAATGTTAGCCTATGGGGAAGGTCCCCATAGGCTTGCCCGTGATTTTTTGATCGAAGGATTTTCCTTCGATCGTTGGATTCAAATCCTTCGAATCGTTCGATTCGAAGGATTTAATAGCAGGATTTGCGCAAAATCGTTCGACTTCGATATTCGAAGTCGAACGATTTTAGTTCCCAGTGGAATATCGAGGGTTAATTAACCCTCGATATTCGACTATTGATGAATCGGCCCCTTAGAGGATGTTATAAACCCAGTGTTATACAAATGATCACTTTTAACAGAATTGCAATTCATAATACAGAGAAAAGTATTCCAGCTGCAATTGAAAAAGAAACATGGAAAAAAAGCCCCATGAATCATAGCTCTATGGGGCCGGAACCTCCTACTGTTTCTTTTATTACAGCCCTTTAAGGGATTCTGTAATCCTTTATTAATGGGCAGAATGTGGATGCAGTAGTTAGCCCTTCTGCCTTCAATGGAGTCCCTGATACTTGCAAGGACTCTAGCTCCCTCCCAGACTCCAAAAACATACAGGTAGGTTCATTGGTTTCTGATACAATTGGATTCAAGTATGTGTGAATGTGATTGTAAGCTTCACTTATTTTGGTTTAAATAACAGTATTCCTTTAAAATACCTTGACCTGTGGATCCTCAACACCCAGGCCCATTCTTCTTCCCCAACAACTGACACCAGAATGGAAAGGTTGCAGCTTAGTTTATTATACATGTTACTGTAAATAACAACCCCTCAACATACAAATGATTGACCACCCATAATGATTATCAGGAAAACTAGCCCTTGTTGCAACTCACATTCACTACTTGGTTGGACCTCATGGACGTTCTGGACTTCCTTCTCCTTAAATTGACTGAATGGGTTGACTAGAGAGCCTAAACTTCTTTATATTCCTCCAAGGGTTGAAGGAAATGTATAAAGGTGGGTTGACTTTTCATTCCCCATTCTCATCATTACCAGAATGCTGAATACATTTCACTTTTAAACAGCCAAGTTTCTGTTTTAAAGCACTGAATAATTCAATGATTTTCACATTTACAAAGACAGAATATCTGCTTTGAGTAACAGCGCTATTTATACATCCTTTCCATACCTATTCAGCAGTCCTTAGCCGCTGCATTAAAAAATGTTTCACCCAACATTTCTGCTAAACCATTATGAAATGTAGGATTAATATGTTATTCAAACTCAAGCTTGCCAAATTTGGAATTAGTATATAACTATATTGCAGTGCTCAATTTTACAGCATTTTAGTTACAGTATTTTCCCAAAATACAAACACTTGGACTGTTTCTCGAAGTTGTACATGAAGGACGGCTATGTATGCATTTGCTATACTTGTTACCAAACAGTGATACTACTTTCATGCGATATATGTTTGCAGTATAGTGTTTGCACTGGGCAATTAGGCTGTTAACCAACCCTTAGCTAAATAGTGCATGGGGGGAAAGGGTACACGGGTGGAGAGGTACAAAGGAGTCTGATGTGAATACAGGGAAAACACACAGCACCAATAAAAGCACCAGAGCTTTTCCTTGAAAAGGGTCAATTCTGCATTGCAAAGAGTTGGCCTGAGCCTGTGAGGCTGTACATTTGGTTTACAGATTATGCATTTAACTTCTAGTACAGGGGGGTCCCAAACTGTGAGGGGCTCAGTCTCAATGCTAATTTAGCTGAGATTTGGGGAGAAAACACATTTGCTTACCTTGATACACCTGAAAGTCTATTCATAAGTTCAGTTGAAAATTGAGATTTCTTATCTTGTCCTGGACCAATGACGCCAATGTTTTCCTGTATTTCAAAATGTTTTATAATAAGGTGTCCTTATTGAAGGTTAGGTTAGACCTCCAATGTGGAATTGAACTAGAAAAAACTTACAACCACTGCTCTAGGGTATTTTGACAACTAGACCTGCTGAGAGAATTCCAGTCATAGTCAAGTCCCAAAGAAACTAGAAGAGGTCCCGTTGACGATATAGCTAGCCTTCTGGTGCAATTAGCCACAAATCACATTGAAAATGTAAACTGGTGTATATTTGAATTATACAATTTGAACTGGCTCAGTATGAATTTAGTCATAACTCTAAGGGCTCTTATAGACAAACATCTTTGTGATTTTTATATGTTTATTTCTGTGCTGGAACACATGAAAGATCCATTGGTCTGTTAAGAGGCTTTACTGGTAAACAAAGGTAAAACTTAACAATTAACTAGATTTTAACAAACTTCAAACTAAAAATAAAGAAAAAATGCATGTCAGTTTGTAGTAGGTTAGATGATTCAAATGTTATTCTCATTAAATAAATCCTTCTCAAGGAGTAGGGGCAAACTCAGATATTATGGAATGCTGCTTAGTTTTGATGGGAATAAAAAATTTTCACTTGTTTTTGTTGCAAAAAAAGCCCATAGACTCCAATGTATTGTGAAAAAATGTTAATGTTTTTAGAGTATTTTAGAGAATTTGCAATGGCTCGTTCATTTTTTTGGTGAAACTGTACAGATTCATCCTGTTAGCTCTAGAGTACCTGCAAGCAGTGGTGAATGAATCTGTCCTGTTTTGCTTTGCTGAAAAATTTGTGAAACTGCAAAAAAATTCACGAAATATTGAAAAATTTGTGAAATGCATTCAAGTCAATGGGCGTTTAAATTTCCTTTACAAGCGACAATTTTTTACATGCGTGACAATTTTTCTCTCGCCAAATACATTAACGTCAGTGGGCATTTTTTTTTATGGGCGTTTTTCTTATTGAGACTTTTTGTCGCAGCACATTTTTTTGCTGTAAATTTTTGCCGCAGTTTTGTGACTGCAGATGGTAAAATGCGGAATTTTGCTGCAAATCCAGCTGGCAAAAAATTCACTCATCACTACCTGCAAGAGTTTATTAGCCAAACAATTGCTAAATGGATATAAGTGGCACAATATTGTATTTTTACCTACAATATTCCTTCCCAGAATTCTAAAGTAGTTGTGAACACAATAATCAGGTATTAAATTTGTTCAAATTTACTGCAAACTTACAAAAAAGAGGGGACATAGATTCACCATGTCCAAATACAGTCAAAAAAATGTCTTTAGTTACATATTTATGATCAAAATGCCATGCCACGTTAAGGTAATGTCCATATAATGGGCCCAACTATTTACCTAGCCATATTTTTCAGCTTTATGCACCTACATCTAGTCAAGGCAAGTGTTAAGTATAGTGTGTTAGAGTGTTCTGCCATGAGTGAAAGAGGCCCAACTGGTAAACTAATGCGTGGAACAAATAGACATAAGCAAATTTGTGTATGATACTGTTTATTACCTGGCACAATTCTGCATCTACGTTAGCATCTATAATTCCTCCAACTGATATCCGTGTTAGAGCGACAACACGTTTGAGCAGCTCTTTACAGAGATGTTCATCATTCACATCAGTGGAGGTTGCAGTCTAAGGTGCCTATCACATTCACACAACACACTTGGTTCAGTTTCATCAGAAGTCAATTAACCTGCCTGTATGTTTTTGGATTTTGGAAAAAAAATATTATCTTTCTTTGATGTCCAGCATTTGCATGGTTTGTATCAGAATCTGTTCTTTTCCGTGTGTTCTTGCTAGTGCTAATGTACATTCAAGTCTCATTACATAATGCCTAATAGGTTTTGATTTCTAAGTGACCACTACACTTATGCAAAGTAGATGGATAAATGCTGATAATTACAGGAAGGACCTTAATCCCATTAGTAACAAATTCTAATGCTTCCAGTAACACATACGATTATACATAGGATGTCATTGTGTGTATAGCCATGATTCTGAGATGCCAAGGATTGGGTGTACAGCTATTACTGGCACACATTATTATGGGAAATAAAATATTTCTTATCATTACTTTCTATTTTTTATGTTGGCAACTATGAAAAATTCATGAATGATAAAGTGAAAATATTTTAAGAAATATTCCAAGAAATGGATACAGGTTTTACTTAATGATAATGACCTACAGTATATCAGTGCTTCCCAAACTGTGGAATTGGCTCCTCTCAGAGAAGTGTCTGGGAGTCCAGACTGAAGGCATGTTATGAATTTGGAGAGAATGTCTAATTGTTCTTCTAGATACTCCTGAAATCCCAACTTGAAGGTCAGTGCCAGATTTACTGCTGTCCTAAATATTTTTGAAACTATGGCTGAATGGCTTAAACAGCTATGTTTTATTTTAGGTGTCACTTTGTTATGAGCAAATTGATAAGATAAATAAATATGTGAGTTGACATTTATATGTTGCATGCTAGTAAAAGCATTCTGCATTTTCAGTCTCTGACAAGCATATTGCACATAGATTTGATTTTGGACCTGTAGGAGATTTTCCTCCAGTTCTGCCTGCTGTCTTTTTAGGCCAATTAGCTTCTGCACCTATGACATTATCCAGTCCAATTACAGACAGGGGAACAATTTGATTGGTGGGGAATCTGGTGCCTGAAGTATGTTGGGAGCCGTAGAGTACATCTGAGAAAGAAGGAGGGCCCAGAGAAAGTCTTGTTTTGGTGCCAAAGCTACAAAATGGGACACAGTCTTCCAGCCAGATAAAAAAAGACTGTCCAAGACAGCAAAGAAGATTCTTCATCTGCACATGTTGAGGTTAGCCATGAGGTGAGGCCAGAGCAGGCCCGGACTGGCAATCAGGGGCTCCAGTAAGATGCCATAGACACTCACTATTTATTGGGCTGGTGGGGGATGTTTGGGCCCCTTTGTACCTGAAATGCCAGAGCCTATTTTAACTCCAAGTCCAGACCTGGGCCAGAGCTGCAACTGCACAGAATGACCTTATCCTGTTTCATACCAAGCTGCTAGATATCCAGGAGGTGACTGGTGCCATTGTGGAGAGTGTTAGCTCTGCAGAGCTGCCAGTGAACTCCAGTGTGTGTGGCCCCTATGAGGACAGGTCTTGTTACAGGGCCTGCTACATGGAAACACCTCGTTTTTTGAAGGAGAAATACTTAGGGTAAGATAACTCAACCTATAGAAAAAAGCTCTTGGGAGGGACATAGTTCAATTAACTAACTTGTGCCCTTATTTATTACCTTTCGACTTTGTTATTTAGTTAATCAGAGTGTTTTATCCCATGTGCCCCCAATGTAAAAGTGACTGAATGTATTAAATGGCCATTGCATTTCTTTATTTCTGTATAAAGTTCATTATAGTTGCATATCTTATTTCCTAGTTTCTTAGCGTGACCCCCTGATGTGTATCCTTAGTGTCCATTAAGTGGAGGCACTGTCTTGTAAAATCCCAGTTTACCAATCTCTACCAAATTTCTGTGGAGGGGGGGGGGTGTTCCAGGTTTGCTGAATTGCCAGCAGGTAAATGCAGCCTGTCTAAGGTAGTGTGATCCTATTGTAAGTGAGTGTGCCAAAAAATGGTTACAGAGACCTGTTCTACTTCAATTTAATGCAAATGAATCCATGGGCAATTGACTACCCTTGACTACAATATGCTTTATTACTTGTTTTAACCAATGCTGACTCTATAAGTGAGCTGGCTATATATAATCAACACTTTCACTACATACTCAGCTTTAATTATTGTATACAAATTATACCTATGTCTTATCTAATGACCATCACAGCATGCGTTCCAATCTTAAGGTAACCAAACTCATATTGCTTTTATAATTGGATTAAATTTATCATTCTGCAGAGAAAGTCATGCGTGACATTACACAGAATATATATTGATAAACACCACATACTGTACATATGTGTAACATATACACTGAGGCCGAGCTAAATTAATTATGCAGGACATCTTAGATTTGTTAGCGTTATGAAGATTTTAATTTAGCTGTATACTTACGGTAGTCTATATTTAGAAGGAATGAACAACAAACAGATATTCCCCAATGCACAGTAATTATGCCTTTATGAGTAAATACAAAACTCCTTCCCGCTATAGTATTTTAATTAAAGCATATTTTATACCGAAAATATTATTTTATTATACAACATCCCCATGTAATCTTCATTTTGACACTCTTAATGATGTTAACTGTATGAAAGTTCCTCCCTACGGCCATAAAGCAAATTAAATGATTCCAATAAATAGTAAGTGAATCTTATAAGCGATGATACTGAACTAAAACTAGGCGGGGAGATTCAAAATAAATCAGTCTATCGAAAAAGAGGCCTGCGCTTGTGAAGTATAGTCAGATAAACAATCAAGATCAGTTAAAAGATGTTATGGTTCCTATTGATGACATTGTAATGACGGCGCTAAATCATTGGAACCCGGTTCAAAGATTTCTTAATATTTTACCCATTGATTAATCAGAAATTTATAATCCTATAAAACCCTTTTTAAGGCTAGAGGCAAAGCATCAAGGTCATGGTAGGGTCTCTAATAAAACAATGTTTACAATATATTGATTTATGTTCTTCACCATTTTTTAAGGGTCAAAGCATTTTATTTATAATGTGTTATATTTTTTCAATAAAGACGTCCTAAAATAAGCAAATATTTTATTCATACGTCAATGGGTAATAAGAAAGACTGTCTATAATTGTGTCAAACATTAATATGCTGGAACAATAAGACAGGTGAGGAAATCTTATCAAATCTAGTCTGGGGATCTATCATGTCTAAAGGCTTCTTTTAAGGCCAACAAGAAGACAGGGTTACCATGGAATGCCTTGGATAAAACAGGGCCAGAGCAAAATAAACTAGTGATATCAGATCATGTGGCTGCAAACGAGTTTGGTACAAAGATTATTCAGGAACTTATGCTCTATAGTTGTACCAATTTCTGTTGCAGGCAACTTTGCTAGATGGGTGCATTTACATGAGTCACCAAACTGTAACTTTATAACTAAGGTTGAATACATTTTGCTTAAACAGATTTGTGGTGAAATTCATGACAACATTTTTTGCAAATGTGTGCTAGAATTTTGCCAAGAGTTTTGTTTTGGGAAGAAATGCATGGGAGGAAAAGTGAGGAAAAATGCCCAATGACTCCAATGCATTTGGCACAAGAACAAACGTCCATTGACTCCAATTCATTTGGTACACAAAAAAAATTCTATTGACTCCAAAAAAGCTCTAAGGTTAAAATCCACATTTAGGTCTAAATGTGGATTTTAACCTTAGAGCTTTTTTGGATTAAAAAAACAAAAAACCCTCGCATCCCCCATCCTTATTTTAAAGAAATGGGTCAAAATTTAAAGTGGAGAGATTCTTTTTATGAGCAATTTTTTAGTGATTTGATTGCAACTATAAGTGTATTTTTTAGACTGTATTTTCTAGACTGACTATAATTATATTGTGAAGCAATATACATTATTGTGATTTGTATAAAGGAAATTGCTTCATTTTAGCATGCAAGGAGTTAACAGAATCTTGTGAATGTGCAAGTATACTGGAGGGGCATATATGTCTTTTCTGGAGTGCAAATACTGGCACCAAAGTATAGGACAGGGTGCAAAAGTGAAAAAAAAATGCCATATTGTGCCCTACACTTTATAAATGACCTCTACAAACTCCTTGCAGAACACAGCCCATTCAGCTAACTCTGCAGCCAACACATGGACAGCATTATAGTTCCCCAGGAATGATGGCAACTGTAATTCAGCTATAACTAAAGAGCTACACTTTAAAGCTGGTTCTTAAAAAAATTAAGACTTTGCTGCATGTAACCCTCAAGAATAACAAATAGAAGCATAATTTGTGCGTTAATGTTTCAGTGTGATTTTAATTAATGAATAAAATTACCCTGTCTGAGAAATATTTATCGGTATTTATATATTAAGTGCCAGTAAGTCACGCAGCACTTAAAGGAGAAGGAAAGCTACGGAGGCATTTTATTGGCAATAGATTAGCTGCAATAGTGCAAGCTAGAATGCTATATTTATTCTGTAGAATATTTTACCATACCTGAGTAAAAAGCTCTAGAAACTCTCTGTTTGTTTAGAATAGGAGCTGCAGTATTAACATGGTGTGACATCACTTCCTGCCTGAGTCTCTCCCTGCTCTGGGCTCAGATTACAGTAGAGAAGGGAGGGGGGGTGGAAGAGGAGCAAACTGAGCATGCTCTTGCCCAGGGCAATGAGGTTTAAGCTGAAGGCAGGAAGTCTGATACAGAAGCCCATGAGTACACAATAGAAGGAAAGAAATGCTGTGTTTCTTTTGACAGGGGACTCAGAGCAACATTACTTTGGGGGTTTACTGGTATATGTAGATGGACCTTTCTGTTAAGGCTTACTTAGTTTTAACCTTTCCTTCTCCTTTAAAATATACTGCCATTAAATTATATTAAACAGGGGATTTACAGCAAACGAACAAACAAAAACCACAGGATAAAAGGAGCAGAACGAATTTAAAAGCTGTTTTTCTATAAAACCTTACAGGCGTTTGACCTCAAGATTTGTTCTTTGGGGCAACATTACATTGGACTGGATACACCGCTGCGGTACGGCAGCCTGTACAGATAAATACATTTCCTTACTACATGTTTTATTAAAGATTATAAGTAAATCATATCCATGTGAGTTAACAAAATGGATAATGTGCAAACATTTATATATATTTTATTAAGTTTAATATATATATAATAAGCCATGTTTTATGGAAAATACACAGCAGTGTCCCTTTTCCACATATGAGGGGCCTGGCTGTACTTTGCACTTTGCACCATAATAAAGACGAAAAAGATTGTGGATGCAGACCAGTCCTGTCCAGTGTCAGACTGGGGTGTCTGGGGCCCACCGGGACTGCCACCTCAGACCCCACCCCTGTTACAGGCCCTGGCCCAAGTCACAGCACTCCCCGCTCCAGTAAGGCCCCACCCCAGTCTCAAGCTCCTCCACCCTCCCAGGGTACCTTTTAAACTTTTGCAGCCATGATATGCATTAAGCTGGGCATACACTGTAAGATCCACTCAGCAAATTTGCCTAACCCTGACTTGGCCACTAAGCCAACAATTAGATTGTAATGGCATTTTGTGCAGCATTTTATAGCCTTTATAAGACTTACACTTCTAATGTATTTATCATTTTTAAAAGAGAACTAAAGCTGAACTAAAGAAGTAGGCTAGAAATGTATGTTAAAAGTAAAGTTCACTCTGGAGAACCACATTCGATTCAGTGTATTTTATTTAAAATAAATAAATTACACTGAATAGAATGTGGTTCTCCAGAGTGAACTTTACTTTTACCTTGGATATATTGTGGCTTGGACGGTGCCACCGACTCTGTTTGATAGAACCCTGATACATTTGGAGTGAGGGACCACCCGGCAATCAAGAGAATTACCTAGAAATGTATGTTATGTTTTGGGCATCTGTACCAGCACAAGACAACTACTGTACTGTATTTTAGCAGTGAAGAAGTTGCCCCAGTAGCTCCCCATCTCATTTTCTGATGATTCACTGCTCATGCTCTGTGCTGCTGTCACTTACTGAGCTTAGGGACCCACACACAATATACAGTACACATAGAATAGAAATGTCACAATATAAGGCTGATTAGTAATTAATACAAATAATTACTACAGGGCAGCACAGAAGCCAGTGCAACTAGCATCAGAATTTAACAATCAGCCCTGTAGCATCAGCTTGTGGCCACATGGGACATAACTATTTACTGGGTTTGCTTTTGATCCCTATCATTCAGCTCAGATTCAAAAGCAAAATGTTATGACCCATGTAGCACCCCCTCCAGCCAGTAACTGCCTGGTAACCAATCAGAGGAAACCAAGAGACCAGCAAAGCAGGAAGTAGTGTTCTGGCTATTATATTAGACATCAAGTCACTCCAAACTTTATAGATGACATTTTTGGCTAACTAACTATATTAGAAACATTTTTTATTTTGCACAGACTATTTATCTAACCAGGTTTTATTTTATACTGAACAATTCCTTTAAGCCATCTGCTACCAAACTAAACTCTGCTCTTAGTTCTATTTCTAACAGTATGTTATTGTTTTCAAAATTCCTTATCATAGCATCCCCTCTACACAGCTCTTATTGTGCCACTGCATACCACCAGCCTGTCTATACTAATGGCCTATCTGTAGTGCTGATCAAACACACGGCCCGTCCTGGAACCAGATTTAAAACACATTTCAGTGAAAGCCGTGAGATGACTGCAGCCCCTTGATCACAATTTACAGGGTGTCAATACGAGGAAACAATTCCTGGACTCTTGGCACAATCTAGGAATGTGGCTGCGCCCTTTTCGGTCAGAAGTGTTCGGACATGCTGGTGTCAGCTGTGTCCCAGCACATTCTTTATATAGCAAGTGTGTTTCCTTACACGAGGCAGACAGGCTGTTCACTTTCCCCCCGGCATGGGTAGGAATACTTAGAAAGGAAGCTGCTGCCTGTCCCAGTTGCAGAAACAATTTGAATGGTTTATTGAACGCTAAACAAGGCTGTAAATAATCTATAACCTCAAAGCTGCTGTTGAACTACCTTACTTTTGGCTTTCAGTTGGAGTTTTACTTTAGTTTCAGTGGAAGAGGTGCAACTGGGGCAACACTGATAAAATATTACTGTCAGCATCAGCCCAGTTTGGCCATCTTTTATTACTTTCTCCATTTCATCCTGCCATATCTGCTGCCTCCCCCTTTACCTACGCCCAAAGCTACTATCCCCTACCTCGCCGCAACCCCCCTACCCTGCTGCATGCTTAAGTTGGTAATTGTGCCACCATTTAAAAAATAAGTGTTTCAGGATATGTTAATGCTATAGAGCAGGGGTCCCCAACCTTTATTACCCATGAGCTATATTCAAATGTAAAAAGAGTTGTACACAACCATGAAAGAAACCCTTGGGGTGCCAAATAAAGGATATGAATGACTATTTGGTAGTGCCTACATCAATTGTCAGTCTACAGGAGGCTCTGTTTGGAAGTTCACCTAGTTTTTATGCAACCAAAACTTGCCTCCAAGCCAGGAATTCAAAAATAAGCACCTGCTTTAAGGCCACTGGGAGCATAATCCAAGGGGTTGGTGAGCAACATGTTACTCACAAGCTTTTAGGTCAAGTACAAGGAAGTTATAATCAGGTAAAGGTCACAATGGGGATTAAACACAGAAGGGTTTACATGCTTAGAACCCAGACAGAGGTATAAGAAAATATAGGGGCAGATTTATCAAAGTGTGAAATTAGAGCTCACCACCACTCTCATTTCTATGGGACTTTTAGAGGTATATTAATCAATAGGTGAAAGTTTAGAGCCTCTAATAATCCCATAGGAATGAATAAGGAGCAGTGGAATTTTACTATGTTAAAGGGATCCTGTCATCGGAAAACATGTTTTTTTCAAAACGCATCAGTTAATAGTGCTACTCCAGCAGAATTCCGCACTGAAATCCATTTCAGAGCAAACATATTTTTTTATATTCAATTTTGAAATCTGACATGGGGCTAGACATTTTGTCAATTTCCCAGCTGCCCCTGGTCATGTGACTTGTGCCAGCACTTTAGGAGAGAAATGCTTTCTGGCAGGCTGCTGTTTTTCCTTCTCAATGTAACTGAATGTGTCTCAGTAGGACATGGGTTTTTACTATTGAGTGTTGTTCTTAGATCTACCAGGCAGCTGTTATCTTGTGTTAGGGAGCTGCTATCTGGTTACCTTCCCATTGTTCTTTTGTTTGGCTGCTGGGGGGGGAAGGGAGGGGGTGATATCACTCCAACTTGCAGTACAGCAGTAAAGAGTGATTGAAGTTTATCAGAGCACAAGTCACATGACTTGGGGCAGCTGGGAAATTGACAATATGTCTAGCCCCATGTCAGATTTCAAAATTGAATATAAAAAAATCTGTTTGCTCTTTTGAGAAATGAATTTCAGTGCAGAATTCTGCTGGAGCAGCACTATTAACTGATTCATTTTGAAAAAAAATTTTTTTCCCATGACAGTATCCCTTTAAGTTCTAATATCACACTTTGATAAATTTGCCTTTAAAGGGTGAAAAGATGTGCCCCTTTGTGCTCATTCAGAGGGCACAATCCCGTCCAATGCCTGGCTTTGCAAGGTGCAGAGTGCAGCATCAGCAGGCACAAGACAGTAGTGTCCTACAGTAGAGGGCCTTGATACAGCCTTCACTTGACTGTACTCCCTAATGTAGGCATCTGATTCTTGCACAATGAATTAGGAGCAAAGGGCAGGAGGGAGGGAGACCTACATACTTCGCCCCACCCATGAATACAGCATTGCTAATTGCAGGCAAAGCTGTATTGATCATCAGGCACATACTGTAGGTCTTGGAGTGCAGAAACCTGGAGCAATTGCAACCTGTGCATATGGTAAATTGCTCCTGTTTTTTTGCACTTTGACCCCTGCCCTGTTAATAATAAACGACCCCTTAAATCTTCCCACCAAGCGTGGTGATAACTACAGTGTTCCTGCGCTGATGGGAGGGTTAAGACATCAGTGTCGCCGCTAATTCAACTTCGGATTTTCCCTTGCTGGAGGAAAACGTTACAACTGAACCCATTAGGGTAGGGACACACTGGGCGATTTGGGGAGATTTAGTCGCCTGGCGACTAATCGCCGCGACTTTCCACGACCAATCTTCCCCGAATGCCTCCCCTCACTCTGCGCCTGGATAAAATGAAAAATCGCCTGCGCTAATCACACGCGGCGATTTGTTTTCCGAAGTCGCCCGAAGTTTCCTCGTGATGCAACTTCGGGCGATTTCGGAAAACGAATCGCCGTGTGTGATTAGCGCCGGCGACTTTTCATTTTATCCAGGCGCAGAGTGAGGGGAGGCATTCGGGGAGAAAAGTCGCTGCGATTAGTCGCCGGGCGACTAAATCTCCCCAAATCGCCCAGTGTGTCCCTACCCTTAAGGGTAGGGACACACTGGGCGATTTGGGGAGATTTAGTCGCCCGGCGACTAATCGCCGCGACTTTCCACGACCAATCTTCCCCGAATGCCTCCCCTCGCTCTGCGCCTGGCTAAAATGAAAAATCGCCTGCGCTAATCACACGCGGCGATTCGTTTTCCGAAGTCGCCCGAAGTTTCCTCGTGAGGCAACTTCGGGCGATTTCGGAAAACGAATCGCCGTGTGTGATTAGCGCCGGCGACTTTTCATTTTATCCAGGCGCAGAGTGAGGGGAGGCATTCAGGGAGAAAAGTCGCTGCGATTAGTCGCCAGGCGACTAAATCTCCCCAAATCGCCCAGTGTGTCCCTACCCTAACCAATGAGGTTCCAATGTTAGTAAATAATGGTAAATCTGTCTTCCTCTGTTCTTGTGGTAGATAATGACACACAATGACAAATCTCAGAGCAAACTAAAGTGGCTGAAGGGACAGCAGGTAAATCACATATATAAATAGGCCAGACAGACTAACTGCCATGTCCAAATATTTACTGGCTTATTCACTGTCACCAGTGATCATTTCCTGATGGTGAAAGAGCTGCATCATCTTCACAAGAGAGAGAGAAAAACTCACCGGGAGACTTTTAACCCTTTGAGGTCAAGTTTAAACAGCATCCGTGCCCCCAGGTGCTACTCAAGCAAAGCTCTTATGATCTTCAATCAGTCAGCACATGGGAGTGACAGGAGATGGATGTCAGCAGAAAGGCAAGGGCTGCTTAAAGGCTACAGTAGCTGTGCTATTTCAGAAAGGAATCATTGTAAAGATATACTGTATGATGTCTGGCATGAGTCATTCTAGACAAGAGGAATCATACAGGCTAGAGTATGTGAGACTACACGAGTAGATATGATAATAAGAATATTATATAATCACACACGGGGCATTGGTGATCTATGGAAGGGTAGGATGCATGATGTCAATGTTATTATATTGCTGACATCATGGCTCCGCTATGAACGCTGCGCAGCCACCAGTTGACATATGCGATTATTCTAATCTAATGTAGAAAAATAATAGCAAGTGTCTGATTATTTGTTATTGGTACCAGCACAATCCCAGGGTTCCCTAAGCACTTTGGGGCAAATTCATTAAGCGCCGAAGCGCCGAACGCTAGTGTTACTTCGCTAGCGTTTGGCATTTTCGTTACTGCGCAAATTCACTAACGAACGCTGGCGTAGTTTCGCTAGTGTTACTTCGCACCCTTATGCCTGGCGAAGTTTCGCTAGCGACGTAACTATGCAAATTCACTAACGCACGCAGTGTACTGAACGCTACCTTTTACGCTAGACTTCCTTCGCCACCTCAGACCAGGCGAAGCGCAATAGAGTAGATAGGGATTGCTTCAAAAAAAGTCAAAATTTTCCCAAAAAACGCTGGCGTGTTTTCTACATTATAGGTGATAGGCTGAAAAAGATCGAAAAAATTTAAGGGCTCCCCTCCTTCCCCCCTACATTTCCTGACTCATGGCAACTTAACTATACAGTGGGCACATGTGTAGGGCAAAATAAAATTTTTATTTGATGTTTTGAAGGTTTTCTAGGGCTCCACGTATTCCTCCATTGAAATTTGAATTTGGCGCCGTATGCAAATTAGCCTTCACTAGCGTAACTTCTCTTTACTTAGCGAATCAACGCTAGCGTCACTTCGCAACCTTACGCTACCCCTGAGCGCAACTTCGGATTTTATTGAATTTGCGAAGCGCTGGCGAAACTACGCCTGGCAAAGTGTGGCGAAGTGCGGCGAAGTTACGCCTGGCGCAACTACGAATCTTAGTGAATTTGCCCCTTTGTGTCCATAGAGGCAACTGCACCAAGTGAATCAGATGCTTATGCCGTGACAAATCCACTAGGAAAATTGTCCACTACACACACACAGCACTGTGCTACATTGGGGTATACCATAAATATGAGCTTATACAGGTATGGGACCTGTTATCCAGAAGGCTCAGGGCCAGGGGTTTTCCAGATGATGGATCTTTGATGATGATGGATGTTTCCATACTTTAGATCTTTGTACCTTAAGTCTACTAGAAAAACACGGAAACATGAAATAACCCTAATAGGCTTGTTTTGGCATCTTAGTTTGGATCAAGTACAAGGTACTGTTTTATTATTATTAGTGATGGGTGGATTTTCAGAAAATCCGCCGCAAAAAAATAAAAATAAATTGTTGTGCATCAAAATTCGCCACACGCATAAAAATTGCAGCGCGTTAAAATTATTCAGATGCCCATTGACTTTAATGCATTTGGACAAAACAGTCGCATGTATAAAAATTGTCGCTCGTGTCAAAAATGGTTGCGCGACAAAATTATTTTGACGCCCACTGACGTCAATGCGTTTGGAGAATTTTCGAT
Source organism: Xenopus laevis (assembly GCF_017654675.1). Lineage (NCBI taxonomy): Eukaryota > Metazoa > Chordata > Amphibia > Anura > Pipidae > Xenopus > Xenopus laevis. The sequence goes on along the minus strand of NC_054379.1, from coordinate 146,942,386 downwards.
GCTTCGCCCATCACTAATTTTTATAGCTTATATTATTTCGTGTTTTTATACAAAAAGTACAAATATGGGTGCAATAAAAAAAAAAATGTGCAACTATGCTTGCACATTAAATAACCAATCTTATCCGGCTATATTACAAGTGGAGGGCAAATATGATCACTGTGCAAATCATTCTGCATATATATGAACCCCAGTGTCCCTAATCTCCAACCTCCTACCCCAGGATGGTGCTCTTTTATATCTGGGTTTGGGTACAGAGCTGGGCCCAAAGGAAGACTCTAGTTTCATCTGCCCCATTCCCTAGATCTCTCCTCTCCAGTCGGCAACTTTCTCTCTCTGTCCAACACCACCTTCCACCACTTGCGCTATGCAAATTCTCTCTCTCTGCTCTGCAACTTCTACAAACCTGGAGTTAGAGGAGGAGGCAGAGATGTGTGTTTATTGGCTGAGGGCCCCCCTTAAGCACCCTAGGCATGGGTCTATTCTGCCAACCCCTAGTTTTGACCCTGCTGGGGTTCATTAGTGTGGAGCAGTATGCTGATATTGTACTGTCTGTTTCCATGTATCACCTAAGACTAGTGATGGGCGAATAAATGCACCAGGTTCGAATTAGCGGTGAGTTTCCGCGTTTCTCTGCCTGCAAATAAAAAAAATTTTTTTGACGCACATTGGAAAAGTCACTCACGGCAAAACTGTTGCGCGTCAATATTATTCGGATGCCCATTGACTTTAACGCCGGAGTCAAGTTTGATGCAAATTTTTTGCCATTTCGTGAATTTCGCGGGAAATTCGTGAATTTTCCGACGAACTGGGACAAATTCACCCATCCATACCTACGACACATAACCCAAAATGCATGCACAGTACAGTTATTACAAAGTAGTTCTGCATGGTGCATGTGCCAATCTACGGCAGTGCTGGAGATACAAGTAGCAGGCAGCAAGATGGAGTAGTGTGGGTTGGGGATTATAGCTCCCCATGACCCCAGTGATTTGGAGTTCATTTTTCCTTTTCTAATAATGATATTAAATCTATGAGAAAAGGTTAAACACAATTGTTTACACGTGGGAAAATAAAGGGATGACAGTGTGCCCTTTCCATGCTGCAGTCACAGGTATGGGACCTGTTATCCAAAATGCCCTGGACCTGGGGTTTTCCAGATAATGGATCTTCTTAACTTAAGTCTACTTAGTCAATATTAAATAGGCTGGTTTTGCTTCCATTAAGGATTAATTATATCTTAGTTTGGGATCAAGTACAAAGTACTGTTTAATTATAACAGAGAAAGGAAATCATTTTTAAAAAATTTGGATGATTTGGATAAAGTGGAGCCTGTGGGAGACGGCCTTTCCGTAATTTGGAGCTTTCTGGATAACAGGTTTCAGCATAACGGATCCCATACCTGTATAGTATATGTTGAAGAGAAATAGAGGGTTTCATGGTAGAGCAAATTAACCAGCTAGAGGTTTGAGCTGCCCGTCCCTATTGCCGTATGTTGCATTCCTAACATATCTGCACAAAGTGGCAAATCAGTGCACATGCCGGGAAGTTTATATGTTGCCAGTGACAGAGAAATAATAATGGGAACAGGGATTCCGAGCAGTCGACTGCACAATGTGAGAGCAGAGGGGCTGTTAGACAGAGTCAGCTGTGAATCAGAGAGTCAGTATAAATAGTATGTGAGTGGCTGTGGCTCTGTACATGCACTAACATGCTCTGATCGTCATACTTGGGATGGTGACTATGCACGGAATGTTCCATATGTTACGTATCCCACTCAACATGGATCTCATCTGCTCTCTGCTGCTACTTTAGTACTTTCTGCTGACTGTTTTCTTAGCCTTTTCCCTAGTTTTTATGTTTTTTTTCTTCACTTTGTTGCACATTGCGAAACCTTGTATTGGCAAATGCTAACAAAATATACTATAGCCATTGAAATAATCTGAAACATATGTTCCCTCTATGTGAAAGAATATCTCATAGCATTCAGAAATTATTATTGGAATGTTCGTGTGCCTTCGGACATGGCATGTAAAATATGTTTTGCCTTTAACTAGTGCAGTGGCGCAGTCCTAACGTTATGTCACTGTAACATCTGTTTTTCATAGGGTGTACAGGAGGAACCCAGATCATTAGACAAATAGACAGTGATAGATAGATAGACAGACAGACAGACAGACAGACAGACAGACAGACAGACAGACAGACAGACAGACAGATAGATAGATAGATAGATAGACAGACAGATAGATAGATAGACAGACAGACAGACAGATAGATGATAGATAGACAGACAGACAGATAGATAGATAGATAGATAGATAGATAGATAGATAGATGATAGATAATGGCAATATTTTGGCTGATGGAACATAGATCATAGACAGAGAATAGATAGAAAGATAGAAAAATAGATAGATGATAGATAGATAGATAGATAGATAGATAATGGTCGATGCACGGATGGACGGACGGACGGACAGACAGACAGACAAATAAATCGATAGATGGTGTTACTTCTGGTGCAATAATCCACACACCAGTAAAAGCCTATTGACACAGCCCAATAATGGAACCTTCTATCCATTTGCCGTCTGTCCAACTGTCTGTCTGTATATCTATCTATACTATCGATCTATTTATCTATCTATTAATCTATCTGTCTAACGATCTATCTGTCTCTCTGTCTGTATGTCTTTCGATCTATCTGTCTATCAATCTGTCTGTCCATCTATCGATCTATCTATCTATCTATCTATCTATCTATATCTATCTATCTATCCATCTATCTCTATCTATCTATCTATCTATCTATATCTATCTATCATCTATCTATATCTATCTATCTATCTGTCTTACTATTGATCTATCTATCTATCTATCTATCTATCATCTATCTATCTATCTATCTATCTATCTATCTATCTATCTATCTATCTATCTATCTATCTATCTATCTATCTATCTATCTATCTATCTATCTATCTATCTATCTATCTATCTCTATCTATCTATCTATCTATCTATCTATCCATCTATTGTTCTATCTTTCTATCTATTCTCTATCTATGATCTATGTTCCATCAGCCAAAATATTGCCTAAAACACCCAGATGTAAGAGAGGAAGAAACTACACAATGTTATTTAGCATTACAACATTTCAAAAGCAGAACATGTGAGAATGATTACAAGACAGGGGTAAAGCACTTTGAAATGCAGCAATCAGCCGTTTCTGGATGTGTAGTCACTAAGCAACAACCTAATGTTGTGATAGATAAAGTAGACAGATCCGCTATTGTCTATCAGAACCCTCATGACTTGGTGGCTTTAATGGGTGAAGAAATAAAACTTCTATTCATTTTTCCTATAATTGGCTTGTAACTATGCAACACTCTTGCCCAAATCGGTTTTGAAGGTCCTTGAAGCTCCGCTATGTACAAATTCTTCAAACACCATATTACCATATTATTAATCTTCCACATATCAATGCAATAAAGGCCATGTGCACATCTAAAGCTCTTCAGAATGGGAATAAATTCATTGAGATATATTCTGTCATAGAATATACATAGTTTAGGAATTTTGGTTCTACATAACTATGCAGCAATATTGATGGAAGAGAAACATAACAGTCAGTGTCTCTAACTGGGTTTATAGTTGATCTCTTCTTCATCTATTGCTAAACCAAGGCAGGGACTGTGTTTCTATATAAACTTTTTATCTGTGTAATTAAATTTGCATCTTTAATCCCTCTGAAACTGCTCTCTCTGTACATAGTGTAACCCCTGTCTTGAAGACAGCCTACTTGGACCTTGCACTTTGCTTGGTCTCAGCCTGACTCGCTTCTGCCAGTTGCAACTCCCAGTAGGCCCTTGTTGTTACTGTTTCAGGCATACAGAACCAATCTGTCAATTTCTTGGGCATCAGTGGTTCTTAAAACACATTGATTACACTTTATGGTGTGATTGTTATACAATCTCTTGGAGCTTGCTGGTCAGATGGGACAAACCATAATCCATTCAGCAAATGCTTTAGACACTTTCTTCCATATGTTGGCAATAATACAATCACAGCTGTAGTGTTCATAACATCCCAGACATAGTACTCACAGATAGTTCCCAGTGATAGGTAAAGCTGCCAGTGGTGTATTACTCCAGAAATCTTCTATTTCTGAACCTCACCATTTGAGTCTATACTAGAAGGTGACACCTCAGATATGTACCTGTACTTTCTCCTCCTTGGAGACTCTGCCTGTTCTGCTAACTACCCTGAATCTGTCTCTTGCTTCTAGAACAAGCTAATTCCTACCACTTACTTCACCTACTTGGCCTGCTCTAGCTCATGCCCTTCAGCACACTACCTCCGACATCAAATGGAGGCCAAAAGAGACAGAATATGTGGTCGAGTTGGCAAAACCTCCACCCCCTCCTGGACGAGCAGTTCAAATCACACAATGCTCTTGGCCTACCATTCTTTTTAAAAGTGTTCTATGATTCATAAAAGTAGACACAAATATAGTGCTTCTGTACACATCTCCAATCTGTGCTGCTTACAAGCTTCCTTTACCACTTCTTACTCAGAATCATTGGCATTTTGGCTTTACATTGCAAACAACTAATTCTGACCCTGTCAGTAAATGCCCGAATTTTCAGTAACAGGTATGGTAAGGAAGAGATCCAAGGGGCCCGTTTATTAATGATCAAATTTAGATTCTTTTGATCTTTGATAAAAAAAAAACATTTTTGCAGGATGGAACAAATCTCCTTGACCTAAACAAGGGGTTGTAAACAACACCGAGGACTAAGCTGTCAATTTAATAGACTGGCTTCTGGTTTAGTTAAATAGACAATCCCCTTTCCTATTTTTATTTTGGACTAATTGGATCATATTATGTGTGGCCAGTTAAAGACAGTATCAGCAAGCAGCATTAAAAAAACAATTAATGGAAACGAGACAACTCTGTAACAGTAATGATATTATATATCCCTCTCTTAATATAGCCATAAATCAAATACAATAGGGAAATGATCAAACGAGTGTTATTTGTCCTGTTCTCTTACCCCTTTACATCTGGACGTACCTTGATTCCTGAGGAACAGTATTTCATCTGAGACTCTTGTCTTCCTGCTCTACTAACAACTTCTATTAGATCCTGCAATAAACCTATTGTAAAAGACAGCAGCACCGGAGTGAGAAAAGCTACTGAGGTTAAGAAGAGTAAAGGAAAGCAGCTCCCCCTCCTAATGTTGAATGTCATTTCAGAATACTGTACCTTATATTTACCTACACATTAAGGGGCAAATTTACTAAGTGGCAAAAATTCACCAGCTACGGCTTCACAGGCAGCGCAACACTTCGCAAGATGAAAATTCGCTTAGACATCGCTAATTCACTAACATGTGAAGTTGTATTCAGGGCGCCGAATGCTGGGGAAGTTGCACCAGCGTTAATTCGGCAAGCAGAGCGAAGTTGCGCTAGTGTTGGCTAATTTGTATCTGATGGGAAGTTAAAGTTGAATGGACGTATATGTTGCAGTAAATACATTACATTACACAAGCCCAGGGAAGCTTTATAAAATAGAGTTGTTATATTGCCCTACACATGAGCCCAGTGTATAGTTTATGTGCTATATGTTAGGAAATGTTGGGGGGAAGCAGGTTACCCCAAAACATTTTTACACTCTTTTGCAGCCTATCACCCTGAAAAAAGGAAAAGACGTCAGCGTTTTTTTGAAATTTTGAGGAACTCCTATCTACTCTATTGCACTTCGCCTGATCTGAGGTGGCGAAGGCAAGTCTGGCGCAAGAGGTAACATTCAGTTACCTCTTGTGCAGTTACGTCCCTTCGCCAGAGCGCAACTTCGCCTGCCGATTGAGTGCGAATGAGCGCCATCCTCTTTCGCTAGTGAAGTTACGCCTGCGCCTGTTAGTAAATCGCCGAAGTTCCAAAATGACATCACCAGCGTTAGTCACTTTGTCCTTTATTAAATTTGCCCCTAAGACTTCAGTCTGGACAGTTATGAATTTTGATTTTTTTTTTTTTTTTAACAGGATAAAAATCATTTTGCTCCATGTAAAACTCTGTCCATTAAAAGGGTTGTTCACCTTTAAATTAACATTTAGTATGCTGTTGTAGTGGTATTCTGAGACAATCTGCAGTTGGTTTTCATTTTTTAATATTTTTGGTTAATTAGCTTTTTATTCAGTAGTTCTCCAATTTGCAATTTTAGTAATCTGGTTGCTAGGGTCCAAATTACCCTAACAGCCATGCACTGATTTGGATGAGAGAGTGGAATATAAATAGGAGAGGGCCTAAACAGGAAGATGAGTAGTGATGGGCGAATGTATTCAGCAGGCATGGATTTGCAATGAATTTCTTTGTTTCGCTGTGGCAAACAAAAATTGTCCTGCGTCTGCTTTATCGCGGGCACAAAAATTGTCGAACATCAAAATTATTCGGATGCCCATTGACTTTAATGCATTTGGACAAAATAGTCGTGCGTATAAAAATTGTCTTGAATCAAAATTGTCGTGCGTCAAAGTTATTTTGACCCATTGACTTCAATGCGTTTAGCTTATCTTTCACCGTTTCGCAAATTTTTCGGAGAAGTGAAATGGGACAGATTTGCCCATCACTAAAGAGTAATAAAGTACCAATAACAATAAATAAAGTAATAAAGTATCAATAACAATAAATGTGAAGCCTTACAGAGAATTTCCTCCCATTTGAAAGCTGGAAAGAGTCAACTGAAGAAGGGTAATCATTCAAAAACTATAAAGAAGAAAAAATAAAGACTAAGGGGCCGATTCATCAAGAGTCGAATATCGAGGGTTAATTAACCCTCGATATTCGACTAGGAACTAAAATCGTTCGACTTCGAATATCGAAGTCGAACGATTTAGCGCAAATCCTGCGATCGAACGATCGAAGGATTATTCGTTCGATCGAACGATTAAATCCTTCGAATCGAACGATTCGAAGGATTTTAATACAACGATCGAAGAAATATCCTTCAATCAAAAAATCTCAGGCAAGCCTATGGGGACCTTCCCCATAGGCTAACATTGACTTCGGTAGCTTTTAGCTGCCGAAGTAGGGGGTCGAAGTTTTTCTTAAAGAGACAGTACTTCGATTATCGAATGGTCGAATAGTCGAACGATTTTTAGTTCGAATCGTTTGATTCGTAGTCGTAGTCGTAGTCGGAGGTCGAAGTAGCCCATTCGATGGTCGAAGTAGCCCAAAAAACACTTCGAAATTCGAAGTTTTTTTAATTCGAATCCTTCACTCGAGCTTTGTAAATGTGCCCCAAAATGAAACATTGCTTAGAATAAGCCATTCTATAACACAATAAAAGTTAAATTAAAGGTGAACCACCCCTATAAAAGAAGACATGTCTCTGTAATTGCTAAAAGGCTATCTTGATATGTCTGTGTATATAGCAGGGTCAGAACTAGGGGTAGGCAGAAGAGGCACCTGCCTAGGGTGCAATGATAAGGGGGCACTGGGCAAGTACCCAGTTAAAAAGTATTTTGCTTACCCCCTAGTTTGTGTTCGCTGCTCTCTGCCGCATTCCCCACCCTGGCCCTTCCTTCTACTGCTCTCCCTTCTGTCAACACACCCCCTTTCCTTTTTAACACCAATAAATAATAATCTCATAGAAAGAAGAGTAATTCACCCAGCAAGTGAAAGCTGATTTAAGATGTTAGAAATACATACCATCATTGCACATTGGACTTTATGCCATCTGGTCACCAGTTCAAATAAACACAACCCACAGACAGACTAACTAAGACCAGCGTTAAATTCATAAATGACTGTTTACTGAACTTGGCCAAGCATTTCCCTGATGCAGGTGTTGGCAGGGACTTTTTTATTTTACTCTCCTATTTTCTCTCTAATTTCACACTATATTGTATTGTTAACAAGCTTTCTCTTTATGCGTCCAATAGTAGATTTATTAACAGAAGTATGTTGCACAAATGATGATTTATGACAGCATAATGTACATCAGTGAGTATATTGATTTAGGAGACGATCCCTGGCTACGGCAGTGTGTTACGGTGCACATTAGGGACTAGTTAATGCTGGTCTTACGCCACGTCTTTCCTTATAGGACATGCTATTTTGCAACTGTATGACTTTGAGTTGTCATGATATCTTTTTTTTTTTTCATGTTGGCTTCAACTTTCAGCAATTATTACCATTTGACTGCGTTCGATGAGTTTCATTCGTTTATGGCATTTAGTTTAGGTGCATGTCAATGAACCAATCAATAGCTCGCTGTTTACTATTAAGAAGGAAAGAGAAAGGTTGTTCAAGAGTCAAACAAGGTCATCTGCTTGGAACGTAGGTCTGAACGGCGCGAATGATCATAAAAATGTCTCATAGATCAGTTGCATGATTTGATTTGATATTGCAATGTAACAATAGTATTTGGCTGCTACCATATTTGTTTCTCTAAACTCAAGAAACATAGAGGCAGGTTTACTGGATCTTGATGAAATTGACTTTAGTTTATGTGTGTGATAGGGAGATTGTAAAATCCATTGGGACGGAACAAATGGGAATTATGGATAATCTCTGTAAATAACTATGGCATATGTCATCACTATTGGGTAGATTTATTAATGGGTGAATTTTCGCCAGCTTCCGCTTTGCACACCTCGCAAAACTTCGGCAGGCGCAAATGTGCTACGACTACGCCAATTCACTAATTTGCAAAGTTTCATCCTGAGCGCGAACGCTGGTGACTTTTTGCTGGCGTTACTTCGGCAGAGTGAGCATTTCATAGTGAAGATGCGCTAGCGTTCATTTGTGTCTAGTGCAAATTCACTAGTAATCTTGCGCTTAGGTCAATTTGCATGGGTTGGGTCATTTAAAGTTGTATGGACGTCTTTATTATAAATGTTGGTGCAAATGCTTGAAGTTACCACTTTTTATTACAAATGTCCAGGGAACCTTAATAAAGACAAGAGAGTTAATATAATGCCCAACACATGAGCCCGCTGAATAATGAATGTTCCATATGTTTGGAAATGTCCGCTTGGAGAAAACCGCTTACCCAAAAAAAGTTTGTTAGGGCTTTTGTAGGCAATCCCGCTTAAAAAAAGGAAAAGTCACCAAGTGTTTTTTTGAACTTTAATGCAGTTTCACCACACTGGATATGATGTAAGAGACAGAAGATTGAGGAAGATTTAGCTTCTTTTTAGTACTTCGCCTGGTCTGAGGTGGCGGGGTCAAATCTGGCAAAAGAGGTAATGTTCAGCAAAATTCACACTGAACGTTACAACAACTTTTCGCCAGAGCAAAAATTCACCTGGCGATAGAGAGCAAATGAACGCTAGCGACGGTCTCTTTCACTAGCGAATTGACGCCTGCGCCTGTTAGTAAATAGGCGATGTCCCTGTGGATGTTAACGCTGGCGAAATGTCACTAGAATTAGCCACTTCTAAGCAGCTTTTTAAGTGCCCTTCATAATTTATTTTTCATAGTTTTTGAAATATTTGCCTCTTTTTTGACTCTTTTCAACTTTCAAATGGGGGTCACGGACCCCATCTAAAAAACAAATTCTCTTTAACGCTACACATTATATTGTTTTGCTACTTTTTATTACTCACCTTTCTGTCCAGGCCTCTCCTATTCATATTACAGTCTCTTTTTCATATCAATGAATGGTCCAAATTACCCTAGAAATCACAAACTGGAGAGCTACTGAATAAAAAGCTAAATAACTCAAAAACAACAAATATTAAAAAAAAAATCAATTGCAAATTGTCACAGAATATCACTCTCTACAGCATACTAAAAGTTAATTTAAAGGTGAACAACCCCTTTAACATCATACCAAACATTAATTTCAAGGTGAATTGCACATTGAATGGAGAAACGTAGAAGCTGTTATGTATAAATTTCTACTTCTACTTTACAAATATTTGGGAGCATTTTTTTTAGAGATTGCTTGTCCATTTTTAATACAATCTTCATCTGTAAAAGCTGCGTGTATATCTATGCACATACTCGTCCAGATATTAACATACTTTAGTTTAGCATTATCCGGAAACCCGTTATCCACAAAGCTCCGAATTACAGAAAGGCTGTCTCCCATAGACTCCATATATCCAGAGAATCCAAATTTTTTAAAAAGTATTTCTTTTTTCTCTGTAATAATAAAACAGTAGCTTGTACTTGATCTAAATTAATATATAATTAATCCTTATTGGAAGCAAAACCAGCCTATTGGGTTTATTTAATGTTTACATGATTTTCTAGTAGACTTAAGGTATGAAGATTCAAATTACAGAAAGATCCATTATCTGGAAAACCCCAGGTCCTGAGCATTCTGAATAATAGGTCCCATAACTATATTATAGTAAGTGTAACAAGGAAAGTCAAAAGTAAGTAGAAAATAAAAAGTAGCCAGGTTCTCCTCATTAGACTTTTTTTAGACCCAGAGGAAAAAAATAGAAGAGAAACAGATTGGATAAAAATATTTTTCTGCGCTCCACTGAAGTTAAATTCAACATTTTGTACCTTACAGTTAACCTGCTGGTCTTACATATATAATCAGCAGCCAGGGGAAACCATGATCCTGCTGATAAACCTTCCACATCAGAAAAAATAACATCTGAGCCTTAGTATGGAGCTGGAGGTAAAGAGCTAACACACCTGCAAGCAGCAGGATCTATCCACCATACTGTCATCTATTTAACCTTGCTTCTAAAGCACAAGCTCTCTTTTTAATGAAGGCCTGGTAGCCAACACAGCCACTTGGGCATATGCATTCACTATTTATGCTCTTGTGCTGAGTGCAAACACGTGTAAACATGATACGACCTGGAAGCATCGGCAATGCTAAATGAAGACCTACTTGAGGCAGATAGTTAAGGAATAAATATGCTCCAGTTATTGTTTTCTAATCAAGTTAAATGGTTCATAGAGAGAGCCAGGCATTCAGCCTGCAGCATTAGAAAACTGAATAAATAAACATGCATGGTCTCTGCGAAATTGTCATTTCTACTTAAAACTGGCAACCTGCAGACATCCAAGACATGAAGTGGAATTTTAAAATGATGTTAATGCAAAGATGTGATCTTTTACCCTTCACTATCAATCTATGAAATAAAAAACTAAAAAATTCCCCCCTTCCTTAAACAGTCCAAGCCTGCTGACTGGCTCATATTCAGCTCTGGCGCTCTTAGTTATATATTAAGTCTGTCACATAATCACGTCATGGTCTTTTATTAAATTAAAGCTGACATTTTATTTCTTCAGCAGCTTCTACCCACTTATGACTGTAAAATGCTAAACTCAAGTATGTTAATATCTGGGGCGAGTATGTGCATAGATATACATGCAACTTTTACAGATGAAGATTGTATTGAAAATGGACAAGCAATCTCTAAAGAAATGCTCCCAAATATTGGTAAAGTACAAGTAGAAATTTATATATAACAGCTTCCATGTTTCTTCATTTACTGTTCAATTCACCTCGATGTTATGATGTTAAAGGGGTTGTTCACCTTTAAATTAACTTTTAGTATGATGTAGAGAGTGATATTGTGAGACAATTTGCAATTGATTTTGTTTTTTATTATTTGTTGTTTTTGAGTTATTTAGCGTTTTATTCAGCAGCTCTCCAGTTTGCAATTTCAGCAATTTGGTTGCTAGTGTAATTTTGACCATGAAAAATCCACCTGTTGCAATGAAATCTTCTTCATTAGGCTTTTATTGCATTGTGAATCTTAATAGTGCATTGCAAACCTTTAACACCTGCTCTAGAGTTTTGTTAACTACAAAAAACAATTGCGAAATTTTATTACATACACTACAAACATTCACAAAAGCAGTTTGGTCGCAAACTTTGCGAGAAGGTCATTGAGGTCTTAATCAGTCAAAAATGGAGCAAACATGGTCGCTAACAGGTGCAAGTTTTGTGTGATAACAAAGCGTATTACATTTGCCGATTTGTGCCTTAAGTTACTAAAAATGCCTTACCTTTTCCAAAACAGGGATTGTTTGCCCATATATTGCAATATATTTCAGCTGGCCAACTACCTCAAAGTCATCCCTGGTCTAGCCAGTCCTACACTCAATTTTCATCTGATAGTGATTTATTAAGAATTCTATTGCTTCATGTGCTTAATATATTGATGAGTGCAGAGGACCTTTTGTACTTGTCTACAGCTATTTTTTTTGTATCTTAAAATGTATTTGTTTTTAACATGTGAGTTTCCAGACATTGAAACTTTTCTCAAAAGCCAGTACAGAGTCATTTTGTAATGGAGTTGCAAAAAATTATATAAACAATAAAATGACAGCGTAACATAAAAACATAAGCATGCTCAGGTTTGTGGATCCTTTCCCAAACCCTTTTTCTTTTGTTTGTTTTTACCCCTACTGCCTAAGGGAATTAGAAATGCCTGTAGAGCATGGTATGTTGGGGGACAGTCCCTCTTTGTTTTGCTGTCATCTCCTCCATTAATTTAATCTCATGAATACGAATGATAACCTCACCTACAGTTGGAGCCTCTGGTGGAGGTAATTGAAAGCCTGGCAGCTGTGCATATAAAGTTTAGGAGTTTCTGTTTGGGAAGGGGGACATCTATTGGAGGTCAGCTGAGGGCATTAAAAGTCTGAATAGGGATTTACCCCCCAAAAAATTATAGTTATCATCGTCTTGATGTCCCTCCCGAATTCAGATAGTTTGGGGCAATACAACGGAATATGGGAGAGAGAGCCCGCATGTCCGCATGCCCTCCAGGAAACTGAAGAGGTGCTCAGGTATAGTTTATTAAGTTTTACTGGGTTATGATACCAAGAAAGTATTGTCTTGCAAATGCTTTCTTTCTGTCTCACAAAGGTGACACTCCTCCTAGCATTGGCACAGATGGCTTCCCACTATTTTAGAGTTAGTATTGTCGACAGCTCCCTTTTATCTACAGTTATTTGACCTACAAACCATGAAGAAGGAGCAGTGATTTGTATTTCCACAAGGAGTGTTAACGATTGACCTCACAACACGTTAAACACAATAGAGAGATTGGCTATAGCTAGTATATTTGCCTGTGAATCCTATATCTCTCACACAAAAAAAGACTTTCTGTCCGATGTCTAGACTGGTATTAATATGGTCAACTGAGAAATAAGCAGTTATAAATGAGCTATCTAAATTACAGTTATGAAAGGTTTTTGTGCCTACAAAATCAATGAATCACTTCAGTATACTGCTCTTGAAACTAGGTCTGTATTACTAAGTGAAGGTAATAAATCTTCATTTTGAGCAGTCTTTGTCTCATTACTTATCCTCACAGTAAATTGAGACATTTAAAACATTCTTTCCTTTGTATCATGCCTGTTTGGCGCTGACCTTCTTCTTTGTGAAGTTCAAATGCAGACAGTGAGGAAACACTACCAGTAAAGGAACTGGCCTATAATCAGTGATTACTAATACATTTAATGAAACAAAATCTTTCGGTTGTTCATTTGAAATAAGGGTTCATACAGGACCTTCTCTGTATTCTTCTGGGCAATAAAATCTCAACTTTCAAACCAATATCCCCTTTAATGGGACGCTATGATGATACTTAAAAAGAAAGTATTTGTGCCAGAAAATAACTCAAAATGTTTAGTACAAAAGTATTGGCATAAAATAATTTGCTTACATTTTGAAAAAAAACAGGCAATTGTAGGCTTACATAGGGACATGTATAGTGTACGTCTTTGTTGTGTAGTTCTTTAGGGTAGTGGCAATTGTGGGTAGATTAGTCGCCCAGCAACAAATCTCTTCTTCAGGTGACTAGTCTCCCCAAATGCCTTCCCACTGGCTATAATGTGAATTGCCGGTTGGATGGCACTTGGATCGCTTAGTTTTTCGAAGTCATCCGGAGTTGCCTCAAGAAGAAACTTCGGGCAATTTAGGAAAGCTGGAGCAATCCAAGTGCCATCCCATTCACATTATAGCCAGCGGAAGGCATTTGGGGAGATAAGTCGCCCGAAGAAGAAGAAATTTGTCGCTGGACGACTAATCTCCCCACAAATTGTCACGTCTGCCACCAGCCTTAAAGGTTTGGAGATCTTTGCAAGATCATGCTACATGTTCAGCTGTTGCTTTTGATTTATAAAACAAGATTTTATTAAAGAATATTATGCAATTCAGTTAATCTGATTTTCACCCGTACAGAGCAATGGAGGTAGTTATGCACTGACCAACCCACGTTCATTATGGATCCCTCGGGCTCATTATTAAAATAAAATACTTGCAGAAATAAGATATGGTAAAAATGTCTCATAATTAGCACTTCATCAATATTTTATTAGTGAGGGGACTATGATTTCATAAAACATTAAGGTTTGCTTCTGCCCTAATTATTATTTTCTTATACAGGGAGAAGGTTTACGGTAGAGTGAACCAATGGGACACCAGGAAAACTCCCAGTGGGCCCAGGTATCAGTGGGTCCTCCTGCTCACACAACCATTTGCTTGTACTGTATGTCTTTACTATGGCTATTCCATCTTTCTAAATTACAATAAAAGGAAGAATTGGAGGGAAGGATAAATGACAGCATGTTATAAGAACAAGGACACTGAGTGAATAGAGAAGAAGAGTGGGTCTCTGGTCTAAGGTTTTCTGATGGTCCTCTGGAATCTCAGTCCAACACTGGGGTGAACCATCAGGAAGAAGGTTTATGTAAATCAGAACCTTGATCTCAGTACATAGACACTTGCTTGAACTACACAGGAGAATTTCTAGGATGGTGTCAGAGCAAAAGATTGCATCCTACAAGTCTATTTGCATGGGACTGATAGAAAAATCTGGTGTGTAAAGTGCATGGAAGCTTTGCCCTGTGACACAACTCCGCCGTTGGAAGGAAATCTGCATGCTGCATCTGCATTTGACAAGATAAAATCTGATGATTTCTCTTCTCTTTGATTACAGATGTAGGTGAATGCAACAAAAAACATCATTCCCATATCTGATGTGACTTGAATTACAGCTACGGGGATAAGATTTTGTAGGATCCTTCACAATCCTGTGCTGTTGCATGACAAGATTTTGAAGGTCAGGATACCTGACAAAAGGGAGGGGTACGCCCCAGAAACATTAATGCACAAGTGGTCACAATAAAAGGGGTAACATGGCTGACCTCAGCTAGTCAAGAAAGGAGATCTGCACCACCAGTTCATTGAAGTGTGAATTGATAAAATCTGACTCACAAAATCTGATCAAAATCTCCTGAGCTGACCAGGAACTATAAAAACACCAACATCACTTAAAGTAGGTATTTGCAATTTCCAAGGAACCTGACAGGACCAGCTGGGATTCAAACACTGATGTTTGTATTTCAGGGTCCCTTCTGAGCCACTGGAGGCACTTAGGGGTGGTCCTGACTTGTTCTCCTTATATACCTCTTGTATTCATTCTCTTTGCTTTCTTTTCTCAGCTACCTTATTAGTTTCAGGCATAGATCATCATGTAATTAAGACCCTTTATAAACCAGACTCAGCACATGCAACATTAGGGATGCATCAAATCCACTATTTTCGGATTTGGCCAAATCCCGAACCAAATCCAAACCCTGATTTGCATATGCAAAAAATGACTGCACCCCTCAATATGCAAATGAGGGTAAGTGAGTGGTAAAGAGAACATATGCTTCCTTGTTTGTGTGACAAAAAATCAGATTCAAATTGCTTGGCACTTGGATTTCGTCTTAATTCAAATCCTGCTGAAAAAGCCAGAATCTTGGCTGAATCCCAAAACCGAATCCTGGATTCGGCGCATCCCTATTCCACATGTGCATTTCATTACAATCTGCTGTTAATCAGAGAGAGTTACACCCAGCGCACCATCTGGACAGGGCAACAAAAATGCCTTCAACTCAAAGCAGTTTCGCCTTCCCATTTGGCAGTTTTGAAATTTTGTCCACAATTTTGCAAAATTTTATGTGAAACAGCCCAGTTTTGTTATTACCGTATATACTCGAGTATAAGCCGAGTTTTTCAGCATCCAAAATGTGCTGAAAAAGTCTACCTCGGCTTATACTCGGGTCAGCGGGCAGTAGCTGAGATTGTAGTCACTTTTAATCATTCCTATACCAACAGTTCACTTGGGGAGAGACTGCAATATCACACAGCGCCCTCTGTTGGTTATATGAAAGAATAACAGTGCGCCCTCTGTTGGTTATATGAAAGAATAACAGTGACTGCAATATCACACAGCTCCATCTGTTGGTTATATGAAAGAATAACAATGACTGCAATAAAACACAGCACCCTCTGTTGGTTATATGAAAGAATAACAGTGACTGCAAAATCACACAGCTCCATCTGTTGGTTATATGAAAGAATAACAATGACTGCAATAAAACACAGCACCCTCTGTTGGTTATATGAAAGAATAACAGTGACTGCAAAATCACACAGAGCCATCTGTTGGTTATATCAAAGAATAACAGTGACTGCAATATCACACAGCACCCTCTGTTGGTTATATCAAAGAATAACAGTGCGCCCTCTGTTGGTTATATGAAAGAATAACAGTGACTGCAATATCACACAGCGCCATCTGTTGGTTATATCAAAGAATAACAGTGCGCCCTCTGTTGGTTATATCAGTTTTCGTAGGTAAAATTAGGTACCTCAGCTTATACTCGTGTCAGCTTATACTCGAGTATATATACGGTACTAATTGCAATGTGCTATTGTATTTTTTTTACGTAGTTATATATATATATATATATATATATATATATATATATATATATATATATATATATATATATATATATATATATATATATATATATATATAGGTCTCTGTCAGTGGTTCTAATTTTTATTTTAATTATTATACTGTGGCTACAAATATATCAAGCATTTTTGAAAATGGAAGGAGTTACATGGGATTGTGTTCTTCACAAACATATTGATATAGGCTCAAACACAAAAAGATACCAGTTTTCCTTTTAACATAGGGTGTTCTTGCCAGAGCGTTTTCATCAAAATCAAAGCATTTAATTAAAACCATTTGCATTCAACTGTGATGTATTTGTATGCAATATTTATTACACCTTTTCTTTCCTGCAAAACTGCAAGGCTTGAAGATGAATAAAAAGGGAAATAGGTCAAATAATGAAATCAACAAATTTCTGCAAGCCGTCAGTGCAATTATAAAGATAACAAAAGATCACCTTCAGGCTTTAATCTAGATCTTCATTTTATTAACAAGTGTGGAATAATATGAAAGATGTGCAGACACACTTGCAGTTAATATGCTGGAGTATGCCTTTGGGCTTGGACGCGGGGAGTTCTTATGTGCCTTAGAATTAGCCAGCAGTGTCACAGCCTTATGATTTGCCCAGAGTGAAAGGAAAAAGATCAAGAGATCTTATTATTTCAGGTGAAACTCATTTCCTCGCTCATTAAATGCAGACATAAATTGACATTCCCAGTATTGATGTTATAATAAATGTGATCTTAGTAGTGTTGAGTTAAATTTACACTTTGTGGAATGTTTCACAACAATTTCATATTGGAACTGTATGGGGGTTATTTACTAAACTCGGAATGCAAAAATCACAAAACAATTTTTATTTTTTTTATATAAAATCTGACTTTTAAAAAATCACTACTTTTTCGGAATTTATTAAACCCAGAGGATAGAAAAGTCTGAATCTGTAAATCCGGCATCTCAAACCTGTCGAGGTTGCATATAAGTTAATGGGAGAAACCCCAATGATTTTTTGATGTGTGATGGGTTTCGTGAAATACCCTTAAATTTTCGGGTGAAAATTCGGAAAAAATCTTAAAAATCGTGAAAATCAAATTTTTTCCTGCAAAGCAAATTTTCGGAAAATGGAATAATAAATAAGTATAAAAAACCCAAGGGTATTTGATCTAAGATTGTAGCAGAAAATATTGAGATAAATTTGGACTTAAAATAACCTCCTAAGTGTTCATTTGATTGAAAGCTCAGGCCAAGGATGCTTGTACTTCTGTGTATCTGTATGTATGTGTGAGACCATGTATGAGCATCTACACACACATGAGCTAACCATAAATAGATGCAGGATGGTATGTGTTTATGTATTTAACCCACTATGGCACACACCTGCCTTAGCATTTATACATTCAGTTAAATGCATAAGGCAAAACATAATGTAAAATATTTATTTGGTCATGGTGAATTAATTTAAGTATTAGTATGTATTTCCACTGTATAAGTCCACACAATTTGGGTCATAATCTCATCAGTCTGCTGCACTGCCCAATTGAAATTATTGTTTCAATCCAACTGGTAAAACTACCATTATATACTGTAAGTCTATATTTATAGTTCTATTTGTACATTTCAGACTCATTCACACGTCGTTCACTATCATATATATCAGTGGTCCCCAACCAGTAGCTCGTGAGCAACATGTTGTTCACCAACCCCTTGGATGTTGCTTCCAGTGGCCTCAAAGCAGGTGCTTATTTTTGAATTCCTGGCTGAGAGGAAAGTTTTGGTTGTATAAAAACCAGGTGAACTGCTAAACAGAACCTCCTGTAGTCTGCCAGTCCACATAGGGGCTGATAGCCAATCACAGCCCTTATTTGTCACCCATGGGGACTTTTTCATGCTTGTGTTGCTCCCCCAACTCTTTTTACATTTGAATATGGCTCATGGGTAATAAAATTTGGGGACCCCTGATATATATCCATTATGTATTGATTGATCGTCTGCTGGTAGCTACAAACTCATAATTTGTCCTTCAACTGTCTCCTCAAGCACTCTCTGCCCATTTCTCCCCACTAACTGGCATAGTTTCAATTTGGTTGATATGAAATGCAGTATTGGCTGTCTGACCAGTAATTCATATGGGCTGTACTGTTTTGTAAAATCAGGAAGTGCTCTGAGAAAATTATTGTTGGCAAAATGTCTTGATGATATTTCCTTTATAAAGATATCACCCCCCCCCCCCTCTTGTAGATAAGGAGCAACCTAAAGCTAAAAAATACATTGCAAAGATTATATGGGTTGGGTAAACCAGACCACTAGAGAAAATAAAAAAATAGGGGGAAACAGGAGTAATGAGTATAAATAGGTGCAATTAAATTGTAGATATACTCCATCTTCATATAGTTAAGGAACAACCTCAACCAAAAGAACTCACTAAGAAAAATACAGTGAGACAAATTTTAAACACAGTTGATGGACAACCATTGATCAGACCAATAAATAGTCAGGTGGACACTAACGGGATTATCTAGCATGATATAGTATGATGTGGTGTCAAGCTTAGCATGCTGTGTGGATGCATTATGTTTTCTTAGGTCAGTCTTTTTTCCTTTATCACCATCATTTTTTTATATGAGTTACTCAGCACTTCACAATAATTTATAGCAAACAGGAATCTTACAATAAATTAACAAACAATTGTTGCAGAATAAAAAAGGGCCCTGTTTAGAAGAGCTTACACTCAAACAGTGGGGAATAGATATAGTTAGATATAGAGGTATGCATTATCCAGAAACCCATTATCCAGAAAGCTCTGAATTACAGGTAGGCCATCTACAATAGACTCCATTTTATCCAAATAATCCAAATGTTTCTCTGTAACAATAAAAAAAAGTACCTTGTACGGAGTAATATTCTGAGTGGAGAAGAAAGGCAAATGGCAGAATTAGAGGGTATAAAGCATGAAGGAGTGTATTTTGGGACCAGAGTGGAGAAAACATTTAGAGCCAGTGAAGAGATTTGCATAGAGAACTAGTTGATATTAAACAGAGAGATAAGGGGATGAGTCCAGAAGCAGGACTTTTAACAGATAGTAATCACCTCTTGTATGAAAATAGATAAAATGCAGAAGGACTACAATATTTTACAATTTCTGTGCCATGGTCTCTGAATGCTGAGTTTGTAACCATGAGAATCATTGTTTTAGCCTTTTACCCAGCTTTTCTATAGTTTATTTTTGTAGAAAGTAACGTAATCTTAAAATTGTATTTGGATTGGATTTACTCCTACAAGATAGTAGCCAAAGGAACATGAAGGTATTTGACAGTGGGTGGCATCTTTTCATCCTGTTTGTGTATTCAAGACCAATATGATCAGTATGATCCAGTTAAAATCTCATGGCCCTGCATGTTGTCCTGCCATTGTCCATATATTATACTCACCCTATACTCATCTAAAATGAGAGTAAACTGGGAATGTGGTCTTTTTTTATATACCTACTAGTAATTGAATTAATTTGGAATTTATTTTTGAATATTCTCAACTATTAAGGACACTTGGAAATGCAGGTCCAATTTGTGTGAAGAACCAACTTATAACTATCAGTTGGCTATAGCCTGCTACATTTATGTCCCTCTGATGTTTTCATTTTTAATTAATTGCAAGTTAATATGTTTATATAGGTGGGACATTTTTTGGGTACTTCAACCATCGAATAGGCCAAATTCGACTTTGATTCGAAGTTAAAAAGTTTGACTTCGAAAATCTAAGTACTCTTCAAAAAAGTTCGACTTCGACACTTCGACACCTTAAACCAGACGAATTGCAATGTTAGCCTATGGGGACCTTCTAGAACCTATAGCCAACATTTGGCTAAATTTTTCGAAGTCCAAGTAAAATCGTTCGATGGATCGATGAAATTGTTCAAATCGTTTGATTCAAAGGATTTAATCATACCATTGAACGCTTTGACTTCGACCAAAAATGGCCAAATTCGATAAAAAAACCTTCGACTTCGGAAGTCGAAGTAATCCAATTCGATGGTCGAATTCAGAATTTTTTTCTACTTCGAAATTCGACCCTTGATAAATCTGCCCCTTAGGGTGGTATTTGCTAAAACTCAAGTTTTTTCCTGTTTTTTTTTAAATTAAAACAAAGTCAACCTAACTCCCTTCCCGATTTTAACTCATTTAACAATAATTCTTCTAGAAAAAGTTGGTGTGAAAAAATGTTGCAACAAAATCGTGCCAATTCGAATCAGAATTTTTTTGTCTCAAGTTTTTAAATGTGTCCTGTAACCAATGGAAATGGAGTGGAGCGGAAGTGGAAAATAGGATTGATTTAGTAAGGTTTAAGCCATCTAATACCATTACAGGTAATCCTATGCATAAAAAAGTATATTCAATACATACTGTAGGTTTTTTTTCTTGTTTACAGTAACCAGTACATATAAAATACATTCTCACCAATTTGCACATTTGTCAAAGCAGTAAATTTAAAATATTTTTAATGTATTATAAATGTTCCGGAAAGTATTTTCTCTGATTAAAAGTTTAACTGCTGATATTCTCTTTGGAATGGTCTGTTAACATTTGAATTCTTCTGCTCCTCATTGGGCAGTCTTACCGATTTGAGATTTGGAAGAAAACACATTATGTCCTTGACCTACTCATTCTTTGCAATAAAATGTTTTAATTTAAAGTTAAATTTACAATTTCTATTTCCGGGAACTGATGAGTAAATCAAGCAAATGAATCAAGACATTCAGTACACTATGTTTGCCATGTGACACTCCTTAGATTCCTTTTCATGAGAGGAACTTGGGCAGCATTAGGAATGCAAGGAATTGAACATCACTGGGAAATATTTTGGACTGTCACTTGGGTGCAGTGTCATGTCTAAGATATTTCAGAAGCTGGGTAAGGATGGAATTGCTAGTTCATTGTTGGCTTATAATGATTTAAAGGGCCAGTAGCATTTAAATTTTCATCAGATTTAAGAATTTTTGTTTTATGATGTTTAAGTTTGCTAACAGATTTTGCATTTTGAAAAGGGAACTCTGGTCTAAAATCCTTGGAAAATAGCATTGCTGCCAAGGCCCTAGAATACAATGAAACCAGTTGTCTCAGCATTCTTATCACCCCTTCTAAATAAGCTGTACTTTGGAGCAGATGGCCTCTGTAGACTCCTAGGGCAATAGCACAGCCCAACATGGAGGGCTTATTCACCCTCTGTTGTCTCCTAGGAGAATCTTCTGTCAGCACTGGCACCAGATCCTGTTAGGCTGTTCTAACAGGGGAATAGAAGGGCATTGTAGGGACACTACTTAGATAATGAAATAAGCTAACAAAAGCAAGATAAAGGGGCTACTAGTGTGACCAAAATTGTCAATCACACAAAAGAAGGTATTATTGTACAAACCCATGGTCCATTCTTTGCAAGTACACAAATGAAAAAATGTTTGAAACTTTTTAGTCGCAAGTTTATGCAGTGGTGTATGGGACCAAGGGCTGGGTGCAAAAACTGCAAACACCCCCCCCCCACACACACACACACACACACAGGGACAAATGCTGTGTGCATGGTCTTACCTTGCGTGTGATCTCCATGGTGGTGACTCTGGCAGGCCCTACAGGGGAGGGGGACGCACATGGCGCAGTCACACCCACTGCTCCCCCAGTAATGATGGCTGAATAAATTAGTCAGGTGCTAATTCGCTGCGAATTTCTGTTTTGCCTCCAGCGAATAAATTAGTGGAACTGCTGTGAAAATTCGTCGGCGTCAAAAAAGTCATTAACGTCAAAGTGTCATTAAAGTGGCAAAATTGACGCGAGCATCAAAATTGATGTGAATTGACAATGGCAAAAATTTGCTAATTTTTCGGCAAAGCGAAATGGGAAAAATTCACCCATCACTAATCATTATATTTCTAAACCACTCCACCCTCTCTGGATATTTTTTGTAGGTTGACCCCTCCCTGCCTCATTGCAGAATCTTAGCAAAGTGTCTTCTAACCAATACATTGGTCTTACAGGCCGTTCCTTCCTCCCTGTAGCTCATTTTGGGGCAGACACCTCCAAAATGAGCTACAGGGAATATTTTTGTTTATATTAAGGTTAAACTAAAAAAAAAAAAAAAATTCTAAGCCCTCCATAGTACTCAATGGAAATTGGCAGTCAAACCTGGAGTATTTTTTCGTTTGGAAAAAAAATCGGACTTAAAATTAATCTTGATATGTTTCCTTTCATAAACCCCGAAAATTTTCGGGAAAACCCCCCGAAAACTTGAACAATTTGAAATTATCATAGAGTGTCAAGAACACTTTAATAAATTGCAAAATTAGCGATGTTGAAAAAATAACACAATATTTTCTGACAAATTATTAGTAAATAACCCACTTTAGGTTTTCTGTTTAAATATTTAGATACAATTGCCAGATATTGGTATGACCATTGGCTAGAGTCTGGAATCAACATCTTGGGCTTGTTCAAATATAAAGCTTACACGGAATGTTGCCATAGGAAGGATTTTTAATTTTGTCCAATCATAACTTTCTAGTGCAATCGAATTTTTAGCAAAAACATCAGTTAAACAAATGTGGTGTATGTTATACTAAGCACTCAGTAGACTTGTCTGGTCTAGTTTGAAATAAAACAGTGATTTCTACAATCACTGCTCATGTGAATTGCTTTTCACCTTGACATAATTAGTCTTGCCATTGGGATGCTGGCTTGAAAATCGACACTTGAGGCTTCCCCTTAGCAGAAAAAAATGTAGAATTTAAGGGAGAAATTGGTTATGTGGCAAGCCACAAATTACTGTGTGGTAAATCCAAATTACTCAGATGAGAATACAAAGTCAATACACCATCAACTATAGTGTCAAAGCATTTTATGACAAGGGCCAGAAGTTTGCTCTTTACCACTAAATTACAGTTTAAATTACAATTCTAAATACAAGCACATTAAATGGTATTAATAAGTTTACCAACAATGGACCAGATTCAATTCAGTGAGAAAAAGTTTTTTTCCCCCCTGAATTAAATCAGGCCTAATATATGATTATTTACATCTTAGTAGACTAAACCTTCCATTGCCACCAACAAAACCACTTTCTATAATATTTTTCTTTTGTAGAAGTTGCAATGTGATTTTGTTCAATATATACACTCATGATTATAAGTCCTGCAATATGGTGAACCATCAGGTGTTTTTTTGATGATTGATAGTGTCTTACCACATGACAGAGTGGAGCGGTTTCAGCAGTTGATTCCTCGTTCCCCTGTCTCCGGGTAATGGATTCTTTCACAGCGTGCTTTCTTCCTTTACCCTCTTTCTGTACCTGCCTTTATTTACACACCTCACAGAACCAACTCCTAGGCTACTTTCCTTTCTGACATGAATCATGGCCTTCCTTCTTTCTCTTTGACAACCATGAAAACATCCTTGGTTATTTCAACTCCTACATTGGTGTCTTGTCACCATCTTGACCCTCTCATTTACTGTTGAAATCAATATCATGGCTATCCATTAAGCAAAGAATAACTTACAAAATGCTTCTAGTGACTTTCAAAGTCTGTCATTTCTCCTACACCTACTTACTCTGTTGTAAAGGAGAACCAAACCCTTTATATTAAAATCCCCTACCCCCTACTCTACATAGAACCCCCTGCCCTCCCCCGGCCTAGATGATACACTCGGTAAATGCCCCTAACTCATTACTTACCCCTAATTGCAGATTCGGCGCATTGCAGTTCACAAGCTCCATCTTCTTCTCTTCGGTAATCTTTGGGTCTTCTTCCAGCAATTTCCATGACCATGACTAAAAAACTGGCAGACTGCTCATGTGCCGATATGGCACTTACTTCACGAACATTTCTGAAGAAAAGAAGATGGTGCCCATTAACTCCAATGCGCTGAATCTGCAACAAGGGGTAAGTAAAGAGTTAGGGGCATTTATCAAAGGTAACAACTAGGCTGAGGGGGAGCAGGGAGGAGGTCTATGTAGGGTAGGGGGTAGGGGATTTTAATATAAAGGATTTGGTTCTCCTTTAAGCTTTCAGTCTTGCTGCTTCTTACTTTTGAAATTCCATGCCTGAATTTCTTCGCAGGCTTCCTTTTAGAGTCCTGGGATAACATCATAATCAGTTTGGCCCTTATTAGGCGATGCCTCAATCACTATAAATTGCAGGACCAAGTTTCCTATTACAGGGTATAGGATCCTTTATTCTGAAACATGGGAATAACAATTAAATATATTTTTTTAATGATTTCCCTTTTCTCTGTAATAATAAAACAGTACCTTGTACTTGACCACAACTAAGATATAATTAATCCTTATTGGAGGCAAAACAATCATATTTTCATTTCAGTTTATTTCATGTTTAAATGACTTTCTAGTAGAAAATCAAAATTACAGAAAGATTCATTATCCTGGAAACCCCAGGTGCAGAGCATTCTGGATAACAGGTCCCATACCTGCATTTGTGCCTACCTGTAGGTTTTTACTTAGTTATATTCTATTATTGTGTTGTTACATGTTTGTTCTGTTGATCTATTGTTGATGTACAACACTGGGAATACAAATAAACTGCTTTGGATAGTTCTATTAATGGCCCTAATCAACTCCAGAACATGCCCCAAATAATTCCAAACCATGTCCTTCGACTATTCCTCCTCTGGATTGTTGGAATTAAAGAAACTGGATGGGAGGTAGGGAGATTGCAGCAGCCAACAAACAGTGTTTAACAGAGATCTTTATGCATAAATAATTTCTTCCTTCAGGTAAACCAGAACACCTTTGAAAAACAAATGTGGAATTGTTGGTGAAAATTAACATCCCTAAATTCTTAATATGCTTATTTACCTTTACCTTTATAAATACAATTCCTAGCTGTCTTTACCTGTTTTTTTGGCATATTAGTAAAGCTAATTCTACAGTTTTTTATTTCTACTGTTTTTAGTTGGAAAGTATTTTGTAAAATAAATTAAAAAAAAACAACAACTCTGACCCTTCCTTTTGCTGGTGCGTATTCTTAACATGGTTTAACCTTTGTTGAAGTTTGCTTCAAGTTGCAACACAATATATGGGTGAAGCAACATTGGAATGTTTCTCGCCAATACATCTTAATGGGTTATGTGATAACTATGTATAAATATATATATGGGATCATATAATAATCTCTCTAATGCTTTATTTACCAGTAGGTCTCTCCAGCTGACACGAGGTCACGCATTCCGATTAGAAGAAAAGAGGAAATATTCGGAAGGGAATTTTTCAGTGAAAGCTGTGATGTGGAATTCTCTTCCTGAACCAGTTGTACAGGCTGTTACATTAGATAGCTTTAAGAAGGGGTTGGATGGTGTTTAGCAAGTAAGGGAATACAGGGTTATAGGAAATAGCTCATAGTACAAGTTGATCCAGGGACTAGTCTGATTGCCATTTTGGAGTCACGAAGGAATTTTTCCCCCTCTGAGGCAAATTGGTGAGGCTTCAGATGGGTTTTTTGCCTTCCTCTGGATCAACTGGCAGTTAGGCAGATATTAAAAATAAAAAAAAGTTGAACTTGATGGACGTGTCTTATTTCAACCTTACTTACTATGTTACAGTTCTAATTCAGTAGGAAACTGCTGACATTACTCTGCCTTCTTCCTTTCAGAGTAGGAACCTGCTTACATTACTTTGCATTCTTTCTTTTTTCAGAATAGAAAACTGTTGACATTACTCTGCCTTCTTTCTCCTTTCAGAGTAGAAAACTGTTGACATTACTCTTCCTTCTTTCTCCTCTCAGAGTAGGAAACTGTTGACATTACCCTGTCTTCTTTCTCCTCAACCATCATCTGATTTTCAGTGCTTTCCACTGCTGAGAAAAGTTACCTAAATAACTGGTATAGTTCCTTTGGGCTTGTCAAATTTAGTGTTTTGCTAAAAAATGTCAGTGAACTGATCGAACCACTGGACTATTTTGTGGCATGGTAAGGGTAAGTCTTTAGTTTTAGGGTATTTGTAGATAATACAAATCCACTACAAGTGGACAATTAGCCCCAATCTTACCTAACCAGGTGACTCTTATGTATGGACAATATAAATCTAACTATTCAAGCCAAGGAGCCTGCTTACTTGGATGAAGCATTCCAAGTAAGCATTTTGCATGCTGAACTGCAAGCTTTACCTTTGCTATATGAAATGCATTTTTATTGTGTATCGTAATAAATGTCGTATTGCCTAGGGGTATCAATGAAGCTCAAAATGCTGTATTTACATTATTATATAGCATTATTATATATTATTTTAAGTACCTACATTTTAATCACTTATTTATGAAGGCTTTATTTGCCCTCATCCCATAAAAAACCCACAATTATCTGCCCTCTCAACAGTAATCTTCATTGCAGCTTACAAGTCCTCTTCATGCCAGAACAGAGGGTTTCCATGTTTGCCAGAATGCCAGTAGTCTTGAAAGTGAATATAAAATTAAAACAGTCATATTCTCAGATCTGATGTAATATCATCAAATAAACACACAATACCTAGTACCTTGTAACATCATGGTCTCTCTCAAACCAATAGTAAACGTTTTGCAATAATTTTCAAACTTTTCTGTGATTAGGCAGTATATCACCTACTTTTACAACTATTTAGCAAAGAATAACAGAATAAATATGGGATCAGACGGCTCTGCTCACACACTTCCTATTGGGTTTAATGGAATCCAATTTGTTGAGTTTTTTTCACAGAAAAATGGTGATGGGAAAGTTACACGTGACAACACTCTTAATTAGAGATAAGGAGTCTTTTATAGTTAAAGCATACTGTTACTTTATTCATGAATATTTAAGTCAGAACATAGTCAAATGAATAATCTTTTCAAGAGGCCACCTCGGTTACTCAAAGGATTGTTTCTTTTATCACTTAACAGTAAGAATGTATTGAATATTCTCAATAATCCAAACTGAATCAATGAAACTGAAGTAGAGAAAGCAATTGCTCCAAGCTCTGTAATTTATTATGTTGGCTTTTCACACATTCCAAGCTGATTGTGGCCAAATTTAAATTCTATAGTGGTTATTCATAGTTCTGCTAATAAGTATACTAAGATGTAGTGCATCTAGATTTTTTTTTAGATTTTAATGGAGAAGAGTAAATGGAGTAGTATTAGTAGTAAAGTATTATTTTGGTAATCTCCCAGGTCAAATTAAAATGAGAGCTCCAGCAAACTTAGATGAGCTCTAGCCAATCCTGAGAGTGGAATAACCCAGCACCATTGTGAGCAGTTCAGCTAGTTAATTAATGACTAATACTTGATAGATGATATAATTAGAAATTTTTAATAATGAATTACTTATTTTTTCATTCATAAAATAAATAATCAATGAGTTTAATTCAGTCTTTGATAGTACTACGAAAAATATGTAATGATTTTTCTGCAGTTCCCCAGGAGCTACCCAGGCCTATAAAGAATGTATGATGACCCTGAAATTAACTCTACAGTATGTCCAAGGGTAAAGTATTTTTCCTAATGAGCCTAGGAAAGATAGTTAGGATTTTGTTTAAGGTCAGGGCTTAGGGAGATCAATTAAATAAATTCATTTTATGATACGTTTTTAACCTGTATTAGCCTTAGGGTAGTGTATATCACTACATGTTGGACAAAAGTGATGCTTTTATCTGTTTGACACAAAAGGGAATTTTTTTCAAAAATCAAGGTAAATTTCAAATTGTGGAAAAAAATGGCAACTTGCAATATGCAATATTTTGAAGTGATTTTAAATGTTTTTGTAAGAGCAAATTGAGAAAATTTAATTTTTTTCATGCATTTTCAAGCAAGTTGATAAATTGAGAATGGCACAAAAATCACAAAAAAGAATCTGATCTTCAACTTTCTTAAATGCTAAAGATACACTACCCTTTTACTTCTATGGCATCTCAAGTGATTAACATTGTCATTTATCCTAACTGCCCTCAACACACTACATACTGCATGGTATGTATCCACTTAATACAGATAGGATGTTGTGTTCCATAGACATCACTGGGGAAAATCTACCCATGAGATCTTGTTAAATTGCTTTTAAGGAAGATCTGTCATTGGTATATGTATGCACCAAAAATGTAGTGCATTCTTAATAATTTTGGTTCATAAATAGTTGTTTTTTTCCTACTGCAAACAACTCAACCATGCTTTGTGTCAGTAGAACATTGCAAACAGCTGATTCATGCTGGCATCAGCCTATAAGACCTGGTAAAATCTGTCGGCGACTCGCAGCATGTGGATGTTTTTTGCTGATGGAAAAAATGTTGAGGATCTTACAAGCAAGTCGCTAAATATACAGTATATACAACTGTAAAAAATAATAAATACTATTTGTGAAACAGATTTCTTAAATATCCGCTACATTTTACACAATTGTAATGTTGCCTTTAATTGAATTTTAAGCAATTACATTTCTGAATTAAAAAATCTGGCTAGTAGACCCATACACCATGCACCAGATTGAGCTGTCTGTAGTTTACCAGCAACAATTTAATTTTGCTGAGAAGACCCAGACTGTTTTACAATTGAAATGTATTCATGCGTCCTGCTCCATCATGGTATAGGTAATTAGCCCTTGGCATTGAACTCCCATGAGAAATTTAAAATTACTATGATTTAAACACTAGTGTCTAAGACACTATTTTTTTTTTCACCTTGACTGACTAAAAATGGCCATACACATATCAATATAATCAAACAATTTTTGGTACGTATATGGTGGCCTAACAATTTTGACTATCATATTGGTTGATTTGATGATAGGGCAGGTTTGAAAAATGGATTTTGTAATGCACCTAATCTCTATGTGCAACAATAGATATGGAAGTGAAGAGGAACCATAGCTCCTATTCATTTTCTTTTTTAGTTAAATTTTTTGGCCCAAATTAGCTCTTTGTAATGGATGATTCCTGTGACCATGAATAACAATGGTGCTTTATAAAGATGCCTTTATATTACACCAATTTTGTCAACCTTCTTTGGCAGCCAAACGTTTTTTATTTATTTACCATTGCTGGAAATCATTTCCTATTGTGCAAAAAATATTTTTCTGTCTTTCCACATTGATCAGCTGGACCAATCTGGAACAAGTTTGCAATGTTTTGCCCTTAGGATATAATGGTTACAGTCAGCTAAAAGAGGATAAACAATTGTAGCACTTAAAGGAATAGTTCAGTGTGAAAATAAAATCTGTGTAAATAGATAGGCTGTGCAAAATAAAAAATGTTTCTAATATAATTAGTTAGCCAAAAATGTAATATATAAAGGCTGGAGTGAACAGATGTCTAATAAAACAGCCAGAATCCAACTTCCTGCTTTTCAGCTCTATAACTCTGAGCTAGTCAGCGACTTTCTGTTCAGTGAGTTTACAATTGATCCTCAGCATTCAGCTCAGATTCAAAAGCAACAGATATGACCCATGTGGCCTCCCCTCAAGTCTCTGATTGGTTACTGCCTGGTAACCAGGGTAACCAGTCAGTGTAAACCAAGAGAGCTGAAAAGCAGGAAGTAGTGTTCTGACTGACATGTTATACATCAAATCACTCCAGCCTTTATACATTACGTTTTTGGCTAACTAACTATTTTAGAAACATTTTTTATTTTGCACAGCCTATTTATTTACCCAGTTTTTATTTTTACACTAAACAATTCCTTTAACACTATAGGGGAAATGGAATAAACTTTGATAATGGGTTGTACTTCAAATCTATTGAGTTACAATTTAAATGAAATGAATAAAAGGATGTACCGTATATACCCGAGTATAAGCCGAGTTTTTCAGCATCCAAAATGTGCTGAAAAAGTCTACCTCGGCTTATACTCGGGTCAGCGGTACCCGACCCGAGTAGCTGAGATTGCAGTCACTTTTAATCATTCCTATACCAACAGTTCACTTGGGGAGAGACTGTAATATCCCACAATGCCCTCTGTTGGTTATATGAAAGAATAACAGTGCGCCCTCTGTTGGTTATATGAAAGAATAACAGTGACTGCAATATCACACAGCGCCATCTGTTGGTTATATAAAAGAATAACAGTGACTGCAATATTACACAGCGCCATCTGTTGGTTGTATGAAAGAATAACAGTGCGCCCTATGTTGGTTATATGAAAGATTAACAGTGACTGCAATATCACACAGCACCCTCTGTTGGTTATATGAAAGAATAACAGTGACTGCAATATCACACAGCCTAGACACAACTACAGCCCTGTCTTCTTGGTTATATGGAAGAATGACAGTGACTGCAATATCACACAGTGCCCTCTGTTGGTTATATGAAAGAATAACAGTGACTGCAATATCACACAGCGCCATCTGTTGGTTATATAAAAGAATAACAGTGACTGCAATATTACACAGCGCCATCTGTTGGTTGTATGAAAGAATAACAGTGCGCCCTATGTTGGTTATATGAAAGATTAACAGTGACTGCAATATCACACAGCACCCTCTGTTGGTTATATGAAAGAATAACAGTGACTGCAATATCACACAGCGCCATCTGTTGGTTATATGGAAGAATGACAGTGACTGCAATATCACACAGCACCCTCTGCACATGGTAGTGGGACAGTGGGACAATGCACACAGTAATCGGTTTGGCAATTCTCTGTCACCATCAGCTTTGCAAAGAAGTCTGGTTGATCACTGGGGGGGTCGCTTTGGCGGAATGTGCACTGCTGGGAGACAGGGCTGTAGTTGTGTCTAGGCTTATACTAGAGTCAATAGGTTTTCCCAGTTTTCGTAGGTAAAATTAGGTACCTCGGCTTATACTCGGGTCGGCTTATACTCGAGTATATACGGTACTTTCAAATTATTATTTTACAGATTACAATACAATGGGAACAAGAAATATTTTTTGATTTTTCATGAATGCTAATAAATAATGATCTGCCGGTAAAACCCCAAAATTTTAACGAGAAACAAAATTCAAGCTTTGACAAATCTGCCCCATTTTGTAAAAAAATGCTTCAATAAATATTCCTTTTATTGAGATTATTTTAAAGGGAGAAAATTAAATGGGTAGAGTAATAGAAGAAATAAATACTTCATTTCCCATTGTGTTATTTTAGTCAAATGAGATATGGATATGCTGGAGTAAAAAGAGATTCATTTTCCAGATCAATAAGCTTTGAACAAGTAACTGAACAGATGATGCCACAGTAAGCAGAAAAACTCTAATGGATCGCTATAGGATATAATAATTATGACAATTACAATGCAACAAACATTAGGAGCTGCATTACACCGTAGCCTCATCCCAACTAAATGTGCAATTTATTTTGGTGCACAGAGCCTAAGTAACGT
Organism: Xenopus laevis; assembly: GCF_017654675.1. Taxonomy (NCBI): domain Eukaryota; kingdom Metazoa; phylum Chordata; class Amphibia; order Anura; family Pipidae; genus Xenopus; species Xenopus laevis. The sequence goes on along the minus strand of NC_054379.1, from coordinate 146,910,324 downwards.
GGCATCATCAAGGTCACATTGACTGATGTTATAGTCCTGGCATCTCTCACCAACTACTTCCTCATTCATGATTACTGGTTTCTCTAGATGACTTTTCTCATTCAGCCTCTACCATAATTATTTGAAATTTATTGCATCGTGTGTCTATATGCCTGTTGCCTACAGATAACTGTGTGCTTTCAAAATTAGTTAAAATATTTGAAATGTATTTTATATGCACGCAGTATGGATATATTGGCGATGCTTTAAATCAATGCATAACTTATTGCTGTTGGGAAGTCAGAATCCATTAGTGAACTCAACTGATAGGTCAAGAAAAGTAATAGCCAAATTAATATTTCATCAGCTTTTTCTGAAACCTGCTAATGGGAGCCAAGTAATTCAACAGAGCAGTTTTATTCAACATTAGGTCATTTATTCACTGGGCATTATCTGTAATTTTATACAGAGTAATTCTTTGCATGAAAAGTTTTCCTTTTTTTTTTCTCATGATGGAAACAAGTGTCTATTCAGTAGTGAATAGGCTACAATAAGATAACACATACTTGGAATTGTATGGGAAAGACAGCATTTAATTCAAAAGCCAGATTGCTTATGCATTTTATAACACAATTTTAGATTGGACAAATTATAAATTATAAATTCAAAGGTATGACTTTGAAAGTGAAAAAAAGTATTTATATATCTATCTATATATATATATATATATATATATATATATATATATATATATATATATATATATATATATATATATATATATATATATATATATATATATATATATATATATATATATATATATATATATATATATATATATATATATATCCTCACTAGGACAGCACCCTGCTGACGACGTGTTACCTGGGTGCAAGGTAAGAAATGCGAATACTCCAAGAAAGACCAGCAACACCAGGGTTTCTGTGTATCAAAACAAAAGTGTATTCAAATATGCATGAATAGCCGACGTGACGTTTCGGTCCACGCAGGAGGAAGGTCCCTGCGTGGACCGAAACGTCACGTCGGCTATTCATGCATATTTGAATACACTTTTGTTTTGATACACAGAAACCCTGGTGTTGCTGGTCTTTCTTGGAGTATATATATATATATATATATATATATATATATATATATATATATATATATATATATATATATATATATATATAATACACAAAAGCCATGAATATCTTGTAAATTATATCCTTATAATGATTTCATTTCATCAGTTATAAACGGTGAGTTCTGATGTCATTTCTGTCACATGACTCACTGAAACTTGTGTATTATAATAAATAAAGTACCCCCTCTTGTAAAATATGAGGATATTAGAAGTTACCTCAAAGTTCCATGACCTGTATAAAAACACTCGGCCTTCGGCCTCGTACTTTTATATGGTCATGAAACTCCTCGGTAACTTATAATATCCTTATATTTTACAAGAGGGGGTACTTTATTCAATATATATATATATTTTTTTTTTTTTTATTATTATTACTGCTATTGTAGAGCACCAGGATATTTTTATTGTATGTGTATGTTTGTGTGCTGTTACACTATCATTTTAAGGGGCAGATTTATCAAAATGTTTATAGTTCTAGCTTTTCACCCACAAATAAATACAATTCTAAAAATCCCATAGGAATGAATAGAACATGGGTGAGTTTTTATTTATTAAGCTGTAAACTCACATTTCGATAAATGTGCCCCTTATAAGTGTTGTAAAACACCAATCGGGAAGGAAGAAGATGCATTATTATAATTATTTTTAAGATTAATAGTTGAGATGCAGGTTGAGTGTGTGGCTCCATTAAATAATGGAAATAATGTGGTTATAAATGAGACAGAAAAGTTAAATGTGCTTAATCAGTTCCTTCAGTTTATAACATAGAGGAGTCAGAGTTACAAGACCCACCCGATAGGGCACTGATGGCTCAGCTCATGGTTTTTTTTTTTGAGAGTGAGAACTGTAAAGATGTGGAATTCTCTCCCTGAATCAGATGTACTCGCAGATACATTAGATAACTTTGGATGGCTTTTAAGCAAGTGAGGGAATACAGGGTTATGGGAGATAGCTCATAGTACAAGTTGATCCTGGGAGTGGAGCTCTTGCCATATTGAAATCAGGAAATAATTTTTTAAACCTCTTGTATAAATTGGCAAGGCTTCAGATTTTCAGAGTTTTTTTTATCTTCCTCTGGATCAGCTATCAGGAAGGTTTTATATAGGCATGCAAGGTTGAAATCGATGGATGTGTGCCTTTTTCAAAGAGTTACTATGTTACACATTATATATAATGTATATACAGGGCCTATTAGCGGGAATGCTTGGGACCTAGGATAAGGGGTCTTTACACAATTTTGATTATGATATCTTAAGTCTACTAAAATTAAAAAAAAAAATTATAATGAAATAAATGCATTATGATAGTTTTGGCAGCAATACCTATTTAAGAAGCTAAGTAGAGATCCGATGCAAGCTACTTTTTATTTTTTTTAATTGTTTTATTATTAAAAAGAAAAAAACAAATAAAATTAGAATTATAAGTACTTGCTTGATATGAATCTATGGGACATGGTCTTCCTATAATTCCGAGCTTTCTGTATATCAAGTTACTGGATAAAATACCTAATTATCTTTTTTTTTTAAATCCATGAAACAGCAGAACATTTTTTCTTTACCAAACACATTGGAGTCAATGGGCATTTTTTCTCAATTTTTTCCAAAAATGCGTGCATACAAACACACGTGCATACATGCGTCTGACCAAGACTGTGCACATGCCTAGTAACAGAGCAGCGGGGATGGAGGGCAAGGGGGAGGAGAAGGGGAAGGAGGGAAGAGGGGAGGGTAGGGGAAGGATGGGGAGGAGGGGAGAGGTAGAGAGGGCAGCAAACACAGACATGGGGTAGGCAGAAGATGCTTAATAGGTACCTGCCAAGCGCCCCTTATCATTGCGCCCTAGACAGGTGCCTCTTCTGTCTACCCCTAGTTCTGGCCCTGGATTTTTTTCCAGGGCAAATGCTAAAATCTTCCTGCAAATCAAAAAACATGGCAAAATGTTATCGCATATTCACAAATCTTTTCACCAGCTGCTAGAATGTGAATTTTTGCATGAATTGGTATCATGCCAAAAAAAAATCACTTATCCTTTTTTCAAAGGGGACAAACACTGCGAAAAATAAATGCAGGAGAAGGCCCCTGACCCATGGAACTTGATCTAAGCTTACAAATAAATATTTTATTTAATTTTTGAAAAAAACAGATATAAATACAGGAATAATATACAATTTTTTTTTTTTTACATATTTTACACATTCATACTTCACAGGCAAAGCACTAAAACCTGCCCCAGGGTGCTGTCCGTATTCTCTCTTTCCTATATTCACCTGCCATTTCTTTCCATGGGAGGATTTAATTACTGTATTTCTGATAAATTGGGCAATTCGTTGTGGAATTCCATTAAAATTTAACTTCATTTTATTCAATGAGACATTTTTGATCCAGGTTCTGATGTGAACAAAGTATGACCTGTATGAGTCATGTCAGTATTATATATTCTTTACATGCTGTTGGGTGAACATTTGTTTACCAGCAGCAAAATTCACTAGGAATATGTAAAATGTAGAGATGTGGGACAGAGCCACCATTAACTGGTCTGACCTGGTTTTGGTATTTAATTTGACAGTCATTTCACATGGAACTCCAAAGGCCATAGAGTGTGTATAGTGAGCACAGAGCAGCAGCTGCTCTTTAACCTTTGCTATTAGCCTGGGTGGTCAAGTTACATTCACTGAGAGTCCCTGCTCTCCCAGTGAAATACCTCTGCTCAATAAGAGCTGTTTTTAAGTGCTGCCATAGTGCCCTAAATGCACACTTCTTTGTACATCCATCTGTTATGGATTTTGAGTGGAAAAAAGCAGGAGGAAACTATGGGAAAGCATGGCTGTTTATTTTAAGAATTTTTGTTTTTATTCTGAATAATGGCAACAAGTCCCCATCGTAAATAACATTTCCATTACAAAAGATAAATAATCCCTATAATCACTATTTATAAATAAATCACCATAATAAATCACATGAAAATTGCAGTGCACGTTATTTAGCGTGCAGCCAATAATGATGCAGGAATCATGGGAAAAAAAGCATTGCGGGTAAAAACATGGCATTTGCATCTGAATTTTGCATGAAGCACTTCTTAAAGGAGAAGGAAAGCTACGGAGGCATTTTATTGGCAATAGATTAGCTGCAATAGTGCAATCTAGAATGCTATATTTATTCTGTAGAATGTTTTACCATACCTGAGTAAAAAGCTCTAGAAACTCTCTGTTTGGGGGGAAGAGGAGCAAACTGAGCATGCTCTTGCCCAGGGCAATGAGGTTTAAGATGAAGGCAGGAAGTCTGATACAGAAGCCCATGAGTACACAATAGAAGGTAAGAAATGCTGTGTTTCTTTTGACAGGGGATTCAGAGAAGCACTACTTTGAGGGTTTACTGGTATATTTAGGTGACCGTTTCTGATAAGGCTTACTTAGTTTTAACCTTTCCTTCTCCTTTAAGTAAAAGAGTCCTTTGATATTTATTAGATATTTCATTTTCAGTCCACATTTTGATCCAATATTTGGGAAGGCTCCCCCTTAGCTCATAACATATATGCTTTCATATGGTCAAGGAACTCAAAGGTGACTTCAGATATCTCATTTGTACAATAGTGTGTGCATTATTCATTATTATACATGTTTCAGTGAGTCATATATTTATGTATTGTTGACTCAAATGTCAGAAGATGACAGCAACTAAGTTCATTCTTCTAAGTTCATTCATCTAAACATGTGTTTCTTCTTCCTCTAAGTGCCAGTTTTCCTATGGCACGTGTGGAGCGCACTTCTGGGTTTTCCGTGCCGGCGTGATGATGTCATTGCAATTTGGTGCGAAATTCAAATGTATTTAAAGGGATTTTGGATTCAAACTGGTTTGCCCGTTGTTAGGTCTAACTTCTTTAGTTCCTGGATGCCTGATTATTCTGAACTCTCCAATCCTGATCCTAGACTGTCTGACCACACTTTTCCGTTTGGTTCCTCCTGACTTGTGTGGCAAATCTTTGGTAAACAATTGTGCCCCTTTGCTCGTCCCGAACTCTTGCTAGGCTTCTCTCCTATTAAGACCATCTGATTAGTGGAGGGCTCCACTCGAAGTGAAAGGCGGCTGCTACAGGCGGAAGCGGAGCCGAGACCAGGGAGCCTAGCACTTGTTCTGGATTTAGTGTGCCGATCGTGACAAGTGCACTGGAAGTCTTTATATATAGGACAGCTGCTATTTGATAATGCCTTAGCCAATATTAGAACACAGGAAAGTTACATACCTGATATTTTTTTAGGTTTTCTTCTCTCCCAGCTGCACGATCTCACTTCCTAGTTCCTACATCTTGAACAGAAACCTCACTCACAACTGGAAAATTGGATGCCCCTAACAGCCTCAAGAAATGCGAATGCCCTTAACAGCCTCAATGAACACAACTTCTTTTTTTATATTGATTATACCATCCCTTTAGAACAGTGAACCAGTGGCTCCTGAGCAATAAATACGTTGCTCTCCAACCCCTTGGATGTTGCTCCCAGTGGCCTCAAAGCAAGTGTTTATTTTTGAAATCCTGGCTTGAATGAAAGTTTTGGTTGCATAAAAACCATGTCTACCATGGCTTCCATGACTTCAAGTCCACATAGGGGCATGCTTATGTTGCTCTCTAAATGTTTTAGAGTCTCCCAAGCTGCCATAATATATGTATACATACTGTATATGCATTGTTTATAACATTCCCTGTACTTCAGAGTGAGGAATATCCAAGACAGAATGCCCCTCCAAATCTCAATCAAACAGGCCTTCAAGCTGCATTCTCCATACACTGTTCCTCCCTCCTCCACCCTCCAGTGGACTAGCGCCACAGTTTGGGAACCACTTCCTTAGAGTAATTTCATAGAAAGCCATAGACGAAGTCTATTATTGGAAATATTACAGCATGTGTTTCTTATTGCATTTGTGTACAAATGACACACTGCATCAACAATGGCATGTGTGTGTGACTCTCTAATGGCAAATTTGTATCAGCTCAAGGAAGTGTGAATATTTCCCCGTACAATTTTGTATCCATTCTAGTGCTTTTGCACTTGTAAATTACTCCTCATTGCTCTAAGTTCATTGGCAGTTGCCAATGTGTTTTAACACTCACTTGGCCAATATACTGACATTTGTACTTTAAAACCAACCAATGCTTTTAGGCCTATGGCAACCACCTGTTTCCAGAAAATGCACATTTTCATGTTTTGGCCAAAACTGACTGTGACACAGATAGGTGTCACGCATTTGTCTCTAGGGTTGAAATACTTTGGTGAAAAAGTTGCTCTTGTCATATACCTGAATGTTTCCCTGAGAAGCTGGTACATTAGGAAAATGCTAAATTGTTATTATGGGTGTTTGCCTTTCAGAGAGGTCTGTCCCTTGCACAATATTGTGTACAAAGCACTTTACACCAGGTAAGTCAACCAGTGGCCCTACAGATTTGATTGAACTACTCCATCTCCTAGAATCACACTGATAATGATGTCAGACTATAGCATTAGGGGCGCACCAGGGCTGTAGCACCAAGTCAAGTCAAGTCAAGTCAAGAGTGAGTTTATTGTCATTTCATCCATATATGTTTGTATAGTACACAGTGAAACGAAACAACGTTCCTCTAGGACCATGGTGCTACACAACGTAGATGTACCGGACAACAGACAAAAAGTGCAAGTGCAAAAATATGCAACTCCTGCAAGACAGTGGACACCAAGGGCCCTCCTCCCTACATCCAGCCCCCATCTGCACCTAGTCACAGTGCGTTGCATAAATTCTCTTTAACTTGGGTGGCCGTTTGGGGGAGTAGGCCTGGGCTGGGGGCCCAATGAGTTTTTTCCCGGTGTCCTGTTGGTCCAGTCTGACCCTGGTGATAGGTAGTAATGGGCAACTAAATTTGGCAGGTATGGATTTGTGACCAATTTTCATGTTTCGCTGCCTACGAATAAATTTGTAACGACAAAAAAAAAAAAAATCGCCACCCGTTGACTTTAATGCATTTGGACAAAATAGTCGCACGTATAAAATTTGTTGCTTGAGTCAAAATTGTCACGTGCCAAAATTATTTTGCCGCCCATTGACTTCAATGTGCTTCGCAAATATTTTGCACATTTTTGCAAATTTATCAGTGAAACAGGACAGGTTCCCACCTCACTAGTGATGGGTATTGTTTCTTCTGAAGGGAATATGCTTGCTCATCCTGCTCTGCATTCCGTCACATTCTGGCCACTACTTGAATTGAATTAACACTCGCTCCTCTGTGATTTTTCCCTTTGACAAACTCCGTTTTACTTCTACTTTATTGCTTTACTGTATGCTCAAGAGTTCTTTTGAACTAAAAGACATCAATCTAAATAATTATATAGATTTATTATACTTCCATTAAAAAATGTTCTCTCTTCAATCACACGTTGGCAGTTCTGCACTGCATTCCGGAAAGACGTGTGCTCTTTCTCAGAGATAATATTTTGTAGACTAAAGTGGCTTCTCTACCCTTCTCAGTTCATACAACCAAACAGATACTGTAATTTATCTGCTTTCAGATCTGTCGTCATTGCGGAATGTATTTCCCTGCAACCGCTGGCTTAATAGATATGGGGAAATGGGAATATTGAATCCACTCTGAGCCAGATCTGAATGTTTGTGGTGTAAAACTTGTTGAAGTAGTGTACCTAAGCATCATTGCATTGCTCTTATCTGTGAACACATTACCATTTAATAAAATAAAAAGGATTGTAAGTGAAAATGCAACATACTACAGGTATGGGATCAATTATCTGGAAACTCATTATCCAGAAATCTCAGAATTACGGAAAGGCCATCTCCCATAGACTCAGTTTTATCCAAATAATCCAGATTTTTAAAAATGATTTCCTTTTTCTCTGTAATAATAAAACAGTAGCTTGTACTTGATCCCAACTAAGATTTAATTAATCCTTATTGGAAGCAAAACCAGCCTATTGGGTTTATTTAATATTTACATGATTTTCTAGTAGACACAAGAGGTAATGTCATTAAAATTCGCAATTGTTATTTAAAATGGCGTCTTTGCGAATGTTTAGCACTGCTCACATTTTACTACATACTCTGTGAAAGTTTGCTTGATCACAAACTTTGCGATTAAGTATTCGAGGTCTGTAATCAGTCAAAAAGAACGCAAACATGGTTGCTAACATTCGCAAGCATCTTTGTGCAGGATTTTTGCGCTAGTGAAACATATTACATTCCCCTATTAAAGTATGAAGATCCAAATTATGGAAAGATTCATTATCAGAAAACAAGGTCCCAAGCATTCGGGGTTAACAGGTCCCATATCTGTAATAAGACTTGAATCACATAAATACTTTGTCATAGATACAGTATTTGAGTTTTAATCTATTGTATAAGAATTTAACACAGGTCAGCTGGCACACTCTAACACTTAGGGGCAGTTTTATTAAAGGTCAGATGGTGAATTTTCGAATGAAAAAATGTGAATTTCAAGATATTTTTTGTGTTCTTAAAATAGGGAAAAGTCCAAATTCGATTCAAATTTGAAAAAAATTCGAAAATTCCAATATCAAAATTTATCATGTACTGTCTCTTTAGAAATTTGACTTTGACCATTCGCCATTTAAAACCTGCTGAATTGCTGTTATTGGTGGACTTTGAAAAATCGAAAAACTTCAAATTTGATTGAATGCTCTATTCCTTCTATTCGAATTTGGCTCAATACGGACCTATTTGATCAGAAACTGACCTTTTCAACCAAAAATTTTGACTTAATTTCGGTTGGTCTTTTTGAATTCGAATTTCGAAGTTTTTTCAATTCGAAATTTGACCCTTGATAAATATGCCCCTTAAAGTAAGCTTTGGTAGGAACTAGGAATGCCGATTTGGTCTTCCTCACATTCCTACCATCCTAAGGTAATTTTAGGTAAAATTTAGGTGAATTTGTATTCGTTGCCCTAGGAACAATGGCTGAATGATCGATAACAGCAGTGTTTTCATACATCTGTAGACTTGCTGAGAGCTAAAGGAGGATCTGACCAAACGTTGGACTTCAAATGGGGTCATCACAAATTTGGATATCCGAAGTTTTATTATTTTTAAATACAGGTATGGGACCTGTTATCCAGAATGCTCAGCACCTGTGGTTTTCCAGATAACTGATCTTTCTGTAATTTGGCTCTCCATACCTTAAGTCTACTAGAAAATCATGTAAACATTGAATAAACCTAATAAGCTGGTTTTGCTTCCAATAAGGATTAATTATATCTTAGTTGAGATCAAGTACAAGGTATTGTTTTAATTGTTTTTAAAAATGTGGATTATTTTGATAAAACTGAGTTTATGGGCGATAGCATTTCAATAATATGCACTTAGACTGTAAGCTCTACGGGTAGGGACCTCCTTCCCACTATATCTTTTACCAGATACATACATACATGACATTTCTGGATAACGGGTTTCTGTATAATATATCCCATACCAGTAGCACCAAGAACCAACCACTGTCTTGAATTACTATAGACACCCAATTCCCTCTTTGTAATTAGCAATTATACGCCAATATATCATGTAGTATTCTGCTGCATGGTAAGTAACAAAAACAAGGAGTAAGCAGCAATTAGTATTGCATATATATTTCTCTATAAATGGCTTTTCTCTAACCAATTTTAAGCATCAGTAATGTTGCACAATAAATGACAACTTGACATTTGGGTTGATCTTATATTTCAAATTTCTCCAGGGATTACCAAACATTACAAAGGTCTGTCTTCACTTTGAATATTTATTGTGAAGGTTTAACAGACACTTCAAAGGGGTTGCTACAGGAAACTACTACAGGCTTCAACAATGAGCTTTATTTAGAGTGCAAACCATAAGACTACTATGTATATATGTGTGTGTATATATATATATACCACAGGTCTAGGACCTGTTATCCAAAATGCTCAGGCTTTTTCATATAGGGGATCTTTCTGTAATTTTGATTGTCATACTTTAAATCTACTAAAAAGGCTTGTAAAATGAATTAAACCCAATAGGCTAGTTTGCTTCCAATAAGGATTAATTATATCTTATTTGGAATAAAGTACAAGGAACTGTTTTATTATTACAGTGAAAAAGGAAATCATTTTTACAAACATGAATTAATTGTTTAAAACTGAGTCTCTGGGATATAGCCTTTCCATAATTCAGGGCTTTCTGGATAACAGGTTTTCGAATAATGGTTCCTATACCTCTGGTATCATAACACTGCATTTAAATACTATACTACAATTTAGTTAGTCCATAATTCTACAAGGACCTCTTCCAATAATCTTTCCATTGCAGAGAAAACACTGATATGGTATCACTGAATAGCACTTGTTATACCTTTTATACTTTTTAAAACCACTTAGTAAGGATAGCTACCATTCATATTACAAAAAAGAATGGTTGTGGGTGCACACCTGAGGCCAATTTCAAAAAGTCTAATTCCCTGTCTCAATGATTCAAGTAAATATGCAAGTGCATATAGTTTTGAAACAGGGTTTTTTAGTTACAAAGTTATGATCATAAAATTGATAAGCCACCATACCACGTCAAGGTAAACCCCATACGGTGGTCCCTAACTTGTTTACCTTTAATCATAGTAAAATAGGTATCTTACCTCTCTTCTTAATAGCATTACTTTATGTGAACAGCTCCTATGCCTTGGTTTTAAACTGTGTGCTACATCCTCCCCCGCCAACTGCTATGCGGCTTTTAAATGGGAGAGACTGCCTTCAGGCTAGATCCTCCCATGCCGCTAGCATTTTCGGCTTTTAAGGGAGAGTGATTGCACAAACCAAAGCAAATAATTAAAGGGACAATAGGACCACCAAAAATCTAAAAGGGTGGGTATGAGGGTGCAACAAACCACATGGAGCTTAGCCATAGCTCCCAGCAATTACAAATACAAAAAAGAATGGTTGTGGGTGCACACCTGAGGCCAATTTCAAAAAGTCTAATTCCCTGTCTCAATGATTCAAGTAAAAATGCTAGTGCATATAGTTTTGAAACAGGGTTTTTTAGTTACAAAGTTATGATCATACCATTCATATTGCCTCAGTACAGATTGCACCGCATTAGGAATAATGGAACACAAATCTCCTTTTAAAGGAGAACTAAAGCTGAACTTAAGAAGCAGCTAGAAATGTTGCACATTATGTGCTGAGTTTCTGTACCAGCCCAAGGCAACCACAATCCTTAAGCAGTAAATATCTGTGTCTCCAAAGATGCCCCAGTAGCTCTGAATCTTCTTTTCTGCTGATTCACTGCGCATGCTCTGTGCTGCTGTCACTTACTGAGCTTAGGGACCCACTCACAATATACAGTACACATAGAATAGAAATGTCACAATATACTGTAAGGCTGATTAGTAATTAATACAGATAACATGGCAGCACAGAAACCAGTGCAATTAGCATCAGAATTTAATAATCAGCCCTGTAGCATCAGCTTATATTACAGGGGAAGCTCATTTTCTGCTGGATAATTAGTGACGACCCCTAAGCTTAGCTTCTCAACAGCTGCTCAGAGCCCACTGAGCATGTGAGTGTCACAGACACTTTCCAAGATGGTGACCCCCTGTGACAAGTTTGAAGTCCTGGATCATTGCTGCTATTGACAAGCTGAAACTTTAGGCTGGTGCAATAAATTCAGTTCATAAAATATGGCATTTATAGCCATAATAATTTTTAGGGTTTAGTTCTCCTTTAAACTGACTGGCACTACTGTCATATTTCTCAGTCTCTCCTGAAAATGGTTCAGTGTATTCAGGTCCAAGTTAATTCTCTCAAACTCCTCTTAGATTATACTATATTCATCTGGATTAATGAGTTGAAAGATGATGATTGGTTTTTTAGATTTATATATATATAGAGAGAGATAAATGAACATATGGACCCATCTGAAATGTTTCAAACATTACAATTCTCTGGAAAGGAAGCATTTTACTCAGTAGCTGGGAAATATTCCAAAGAGTTTTCTATTAAGAATGAAGAGAAAATATCTTCCTGTAATAAGCTGAAAGTATTCAGAATCATTTAGGGGAGTATGGGTCCCCTAATGAGATATGGGAACCAGTTACAGGAGAAGAAGAGACAAGTAATACAGGTGATTGGATAACCTTTATGATTATAGCAAATTGTTATTACATTTAACACATGTTCCTGTGAAATTAGAAAGTGAGAAAACACTTGCATAACTAGGGAAATTATCAAAATGAAATTAAGGTCCCTGAAATCATTTTAAAAAAAACTAGTTCGTAGAAGAGGAACCATTTGCATACAAAGGAGAAATAACTATGGCACCACTGACCTTTCTTATGGGAACAGATGTGCAAGAGAAAACCCGGGGTTACTAAAAATGTGGCATGATCTGAATATGCAAAATAGGATCCACTGAAAAAAGTGGGTTTTTTTTTCACGAAAAAAAATTTGCCAAGAAAAAATGTCCTTTCACTTCAATGCAAAACACCCATTGACAGTGCTTTTGGGGTTTAAATATAACATGAAAAAAACATTAACTTTAATGCATTTGGAGTGAGAGAAAAGTCACCCATAGCCTAATTTATTTTGCTACAAAAAGTTGCCATGACAAAAAATTTGTCAAAAAATGTCCATAGACTCCAAAATGTTTTGCTACAAAAAAGTTGCCACAACAAAAAATTTGCATACAGACTTTGATGCGTTTAGCGAAATGGGGCAAATTCGCTCATCACTAACCATGACTGAGCCTGTCCTGCTGTGTTTGAGTACGTTGCTGTGTTTTTTCCTTATATCAACTTGCTTTCTGATTAAAGTCTGAGAGACAAAATCATTTGAACCTTCCTGTTCGAACTGTAAAGTTCTAACTCGTATTGAATATTTGACATTCTTATTTAAATTTAAAACATTAAAAAAATATGTTTTTACCAGTTATGATTTTCCTAAACATGTTGTGTAGTTTGGTCTAGGTTTAAAGCAGAGAGAAGGATCCTATGGATTTTCAGCTGCCCACAGGATTAAAATACCTAGTAACTCTTCATTTATGGGTTCCATGCAAATGGCAACATAAAATCCTTGAGCACCCATGACCACAGCAGTCCAGAAGCAGCTGCCCTCTCCCACTCCTCCCTTAGAGCTTTAGCATCGGAGTTGGTTGAGGGGGGCACATTGCTAGTGCAGAGTGTGCTTTTTGCACTAGCAGAGCCGAATTTCCAGAAAAATGGAAATCCGGCTCTTAAAGTTACCAGAGCTTGTTGCCATCACTTTCTAAGAACCCACCTCAACTCTGACCTGGAACTCCCTCTCTCAAACCTTTCTCATAAACACTTCAGATAAACTTACTCTCAACCTTTGTCTGTATATACAAGTGATCTACTTTAGTGTATGTATGGTTCCTATACAAGTAAGTACCATGGAGCTGGAGTATCATCTACTTATCATTTCTCCTAGCAGATCTACAACAGGTCTTCATTTTGGTGAGGACCTGTTCATTGGGTTCCCTACCCAGTAGTGATAAGCAGGTTAGGCTTTCCAACTACCAGCCCTCCCACCACCCGCGCCAGCCTGAGCCCCACTTCCGGGTCTCTTTTATGGACCCGCGCTGCTCCGCCAATGATGTCATAAAAGGGGAAGGGTGAGAGGCACGCGTCTATAAAAACTCAACCCGGAAGTGGTAAGTCAGCATTTGGAAGGTCGTACAAGAAAGAAGCATGCAAGGTTAGCCTGAACCCCCCGACCTGCGGGTATTGGGTCGGCCCACACATCACTACTACCCAGTGCTCCATCCCAACGATTGAATCCTACATCCAGCATTCTTTTTTTCCAGCCCATACCCACTTTTTGAGTCTTGCCAGGTGGATGAAGTTTTTATCCTCAACTGAAATAATCCCTTGCACTTTAAAAACTGATATCTGTTCTACTATGGGACCTGTTATCCAGAATGCTTGGGACCTGGTAAAGTGTCTTGGATCTTGGATGTACAAACCTTAATTCAACTAAAATATTATATAGACATTAATTAAACCTATGGGGCCTGGTATTTAGAATGCGGGGACCTAGGATTTTCCAGATAATGGGTCTTAAGACCTTGAATCTACATACAGGTATAGGATCCCTTATTCGGAAACCCGATATCCAGAAAGCTCAGAATTACGGAATGGCTGTCTCCCATAGACTCCATTTTATCCAAATAATCCAAATTTTTAAAAATGATTTCCTTTTTTTCCGTAATAATAAAACAGTAGCTTGAATTTGATCCAAACTAAGATATCATTAGTGCTCATTGGAAGCAAAACAGCCTATTGGGTTTATTTAACGTTTAAATGAATTTCTAGTAGACTTGAGGCATGAAGACCCAAATTACGGAAAGACCTGTTATCCGAAAACCCCAGGTCCCGAGCATTCTGGATAACAGGTCCCATACCTGTACCTTAAATCAACTAATATATCATTTAAACATTAATTAAACTCAATAGGAGTGTTTTGATTCCAGTTAGGGCTAAATATATAGTACCAGATACTATTATTGTAATAAAGTTACCTGTGCGGCGGGGTCGGCCGCCGCACCATCGGCGGGGACTCCCGCCGCGTGGTTCTTAGGCGCCGGAGCTGGCGCCATCTTTGATTTCTATGGCTCGCGGGGCGCGCCTCTTAAAGGTACAGGCGCTCTGGTGTAACCCCATGATTGACAACCTGGTTTTACCCTTGCCTGCCTGACGATTCTGATATCCGCCTGCCTCGACCCAGCCTGTCTGACCATCCTTCTGCCTAATCCTTTGTACCGTGACCTTCGGCCCAAAAGACTTTGCTAACAGCACAAAGAGAGATCACTATTGAGTCCTAACTGGAAGACCTTTGCTGCAGGGTGACCTGGTGCCTTCAAGTTACATAGTATGTATTTTGCTATAGCTACAGTTAAAAATAGATGTTAGATGGATTTCTTTTCCTGAAATAATCATTTTTCTAATGTGGGTTGCATTGCTTTAAATTGAACTGTTACATGTGCCGTATATACTGACTTGATTTGAATCAGACACGAGCATCTGAAGTGTGTTACAGATTAGGAAAATGTTTAATCACTGTGATTGTTTCCAGCCTCTTACATAGTTCCAACAAAGGGAAATAGAGGAAAAGAGCAAATTGAACTTTTCCAGCACTACAAATATGAACAATAATAATATAATTCTTTGTAAGCATTCCCTAGTGATAGGCTTTGAAGCTTACTTTGCAAAAACAGCGGACATTTCATAAAACATTTACATAATTGCTTTGGCAATACGGCAAATGTAATCTAATGCTGGCTTAGCTATATGTTTAATCAAATATTTCCATTTTACATATTTAATAAAAGGTCCAAGTTGTTGTGCAGACAGTGCACTTGTGAATTCACATGGGTAAAGAGAGGCATGTAGCATTACTGATGTAAAGGCAATAAAAAAGCTTAGCATTTAAGTGAAATTACATTATAATTGGAACGTTTTCATTGATATTTATTGACGATATTCACCTTACATTTTCTTTTCTTTAAAAGAAACATTTTTTTGTTCTGCAACTCTTCAAATTAAAAAAAATCCAACAGCCAGGTGGTTGCTATGGTACCTGAGCCTCATAACCGGGCAGCAGTTTGAATGACAGCCTGAAAGATGAAGAGGAGAAGACCTGAAACCTCAATAGCAATGTAAGTAATAAAGAATAATAATAATAACTCATAGTTAATCTGCTTTGTGGTCGCTGGGATTATTGACAAATTTCAGGCAGAAGAGAACGAATCCAATCAATTTAAAACCATAAAAAATTTCAAAAACAACAATATTAGATAAAGAGACAAATGATCAATTCCAAATGATGTCAGAATATAAATGATCCATTGTTCCATAATGAACATTTCAAATTCCACTTTAATAAGATAACTTATATTAATAAAAATGTTTACACCTTAAAACAAATACATGCTCATTTTTCTAGTTGGGGTATTGAATTTTCAATGCTCTACCACTAACTTGCCTTGGGTTTACAGGTGGAAATTCTAGATTATTTTAACATAACATACCATGTGTCAATTAATTGATTATTATAAATATCCATTATATGAATATCTGCTGTAAAAAGATGATTGATGAAGTTTTTATCCTCAACTGAAATAATCCCTTGCACTTTAAAAACTGTTATCTGTACTACTATGGGACCTGTTATCCAGAACGCTTGGGACCTGGTAAAGTATCTTGAATCTTGGATGTACAAACCTTAATTCAACTAAAACATTATATAGACATTAATTAAACCTATGGGGCCTGTTATTCAGAATGCGGGGACCTAGGATTTTCCAGATAATGGGTCTTAAGACCTTGAATCTACATACCTTAAATCAACTAATATATCATTTAAACATTAATTAAACTCAATAGGAGTGTTTTGATTCCAGTTAGGACTAAATATATTAGTTGTGATCAAGTACCAGATACTATTATTGTAATAAAGTTACCTGTGCGGCTGGGTCGGCCGCCGCACCATCGGCGGGGACGCCCGCCAGGTGGTTCTTAGGCCCCGGAGCCGGCGCCATCTTTGATTTCTAGGGCTCGCAGGGCGCGCCTCTTAAAGGTACAGGCGCACTGGCGAAACCCCTTGATTGACAACCTGGTTTTACCCTTGCCTGCCTGACGATTCTGATATCCGCCTACCTCGACCCAGCCTGTCTGACCATCCTTCTACCTAATCTTTTGTACCGTGACCTTCGGCCCAAAAGACTTTGCTAACAGCCGTGCCCCTTTGCCAGCCAGAACATCTCGCCTTGCACCCCTCGTTAAGTCCAGGTGGCACCCAAGTAAGCTGAGGGCTCCACCCGAAGCCCAACGGTGGTCACACTACTGGTGAAGCCGAGCCGAGACCAGGGTGCTTGGCACTTTTCTGGTATTGGGTGCCGGTCATGACAATTATTTTATAACTGAGGAAAAATTAAACGATTTTTAAAAATTTTTGATTTAAATTTTTGATTTGATTAAAATTGAGTCGATGGGAAAAAAAATCCAATATTTTGAGCTTTCTGCATAGCGGATTTCCGGATAACAGATCCTATAACTGTCCCTGTTACACATAGCATTTATACTGTGGTTAACACTAGCATTTAGCACATATACTATTATCCTATTATTTATATAAAGGCAACATATTCGACATTGCTGTGCAAGGATTATCCCTGCCCCAGTGGAACATCTGTTTTAGGTCCAAAGAGTAAGATGAATTTATGTGGAAAGCAAGAACAGCACACTGGAAAGGTCAACAGATACTTTTCATAACTGCCAACTGCAAAGGCCTTGCATATCTTGGAGCTGCTTCTCTTGTTATTTTCTGCTACCAAAAATCATTCATTTGAACCCGGAATGCAACAAAACTCAATCTATTTTGCATTCCATAGGGTACAACCAAATGCAACAAAACATGTACAAAACATGGTTTTTTTTTTAATTATTGTCATTTTCTCCAATATAAATTGACATTTTTTGTCATATATGAAAATTCTTACTTGCAAATGGATAACAGTTACATTGGGAGAGTGATGATCATTTACTAAATGGCATGTTCATCTGATGCGGGCCCCAAGTATGCTTTGTTACTTGAATTGTAGTTCAATTAATCCTCTGAGAAACTAGATCAGCTGTATTTGCTAAATGTTGAAATTAACTGGATGTGATTAGGTTTTTTATGACTTCACTGGAGCTCCCATTCATGTTAGTGTCCTAAATCAATATAAAATCAATATTCTGCCATTGAGCTGCAGTAAATTTGTAGGATATTTACAGTAAAAGGTTATTTGGATGATTATGCAAACTTGAATATTTTTACATATTTATTTAACTTCCCATTTTTTTCTTGCAGGTTTTGAAACATCTTGCATTAAATTCTTGATATTCATCCTCAATTTGGTTTTCTTTTGATGTATTTTCTATAATGAATATTATATTATACATTATATTCTATAATGAATGACCTAACGATATAATAGAAAGGGCATTAGGGCACACATGTCTTGCTGAGCAATTTAAACTTGGCACAATGTTCCAGTGAGAGTTAAGGGAAGGTTCAACTAATGCTTGCACCCGTATTGATTAATTTGGATGTAGTATTTGCAGAGGTATTATATACTACTGACCAGCTGACACATTATCAACTGAATGAGTGAAGGTTCTTCACTATAATATCAACAATATAATTTTTTCAAGACAGGGCTCTCCTTATTTCTCTTCATATATAGAGTGAAATGTTTATTTATCATTTATTCATATCAGACAATAAGGTAATGAAATGCTTTTACATTAGAGTAGATTGTTCATCATTCAAGTCAGAACCTAGTCCTACTGGAACTTTAATTTCTCTTTCATATTCATACTTGGGTTCATTTCCAGTTTTTGGAATATGGGAAACCAAAATATCCAGAGCAAAACTGAATGATAAAAGATCAGTTAGAAAAGATTGTAACTAAAAAAGCACAAAAGGGAAAAAGTCACAAAAAAGTTACAACAACCACAACAGTTTAAACTATAACTTTTTCGTTATGTCACACAAAAGCCAGAGCCAAAACCACTCGAAAACCTCTAAAAAACAAGAATTAAAGTAAGATCTCCCAGTTGTAAAAGGGATATCTGCAATCGACTTCTACATGAAGCTTTTGGCTGGAGTATTTTCGGATTTGGAATTGTTGCAGTTTTATCGTATAATAAATCCTGAATCATTGCTGGCGTAAAAAAAAACCCCAAATCAAAAAGTCTCAGCTTACTAAATTGGCCCCTTTGTTTCATTATTCTGACTGCACCAGGAAAGTCAAAGCTATAGTTTGATAAGTTGCTTTAGGATTTTACACCCCGTTTATATTGTGTTATATATTTTATTGTGGAAAACCCAGCAAAAACTTTATTATTAGCATAGCAAAAAGCTCAGAAGAAGCAAGCTTAAACTATTTTGTGGGAAACAACACAACAAATATAACAAGAGCTAAACATTGTATGCCCCAATATCTCCTTGAAAGAAGATGTTAGGGATGCACCGAATCCAGGATTCGGCTAGGATTCTGACTGTTTTAGCAGGATTCCAATTCAACCAAATCCTTGTGCCTGGCTGAACTGAATCCGAATCCTTAAAGTCATGTGACTTTTTGTCACACAAACAAGAAGTAACACATTTTTAACCATGTGTATAGCTCACAGTTCTCTTTTGCCCTTCCCTACCCTAATTTTTATATGCAAATTTGGATTCGGATTTGGTTTTGTATTTTACCAAATCTTCCATGTAAGGATTCAAGATTTGATCAAAATAGTGGATTTGGTGTATGCCTAGATATTTTACACTTTAAATTTAGACATTCTCTTTTGAACAATGTGTGCTTTGATTTCTGAAATGTAAATTAGTAGCACTTGTCTGCCAAATCCATATGCACCATGAGTGAAACAACTTTAAACTAAAGTAATCATTGATTTGTCCAACTAATTTTATTTTTGGTGGCAGGCTAAAATTGTTTTAGTTTTTATTAATAAAATTACTTTTACTTGCTCAAAAAGGAGATGTAATACACACAATCATTTAGAACTTCCAGCAGGGAAAAAACATATGCTACATCCATAAGTAAATCTGTTGCGTGAAAGGTCAAAGAGGTTAACATTTGCTAAGCAATCCAGCACCATAGAAGACCATTTAATGAAAGGCTTTCTACAATCCCTTCCAATCAATGAAAGGAGTGCATGTCAATCAACTGTTTTCTTTACCCTTAGCCTATATTGTCCTTATCAGAAAGTCAATA
The DNA here is from genome assembly GCF_017654675.1 of Xenopus laevis. Classification (NCBI taxonomy): domain Eukaryota; kingdom Metazoa; phylum Chordata; class Amphibia; order Anura; family Pipidae; genus Xenopus; species Xenopus laevis. Next base: position 146,890,425 of record NC_054379.1, on the reverse strand, counting down.
CGAGTAATAACAGAGAAACAACTGGAGATCTGGTTATATTTTTTTCTTTCTCATCAAAGTGTAGAAATCTGTTAATCATCTAGAGAAGAAAAGGCAATCATGACTATGTGTGAGATTTCAATAAACTGTTCTACAAAAACATAAAAGTCTAGTTTTGTAGCCATCAAGCTGCATCCTGCACCACCTGACAGCATAGATATTGTAGGAAAGAAATCAACTAATTGCAAAATTCAGTTCCCAGATGTTGTGTGCTCAAATCTCCTTTTGTGTTCCAAAGTTTGTCCAGACGCCCTTTAAATTATAAAAAGCAGTTATAGTTCAAAGGGTATTTTGGATTTCAGAAAATATAACCTAATGTGTTATATAGGCTTGGATTCCAAAAAACATGCAAAGCTGGACCTCACCCCATTTACTGCTTTGGACTCTCCTAGTGGTGCAACCCAAACTTTGGGAATTTCTGAATTAAAAGGACTTTCTTATAAACTTGTCCATGATGGTGACTTGTATGGACTTTAGTATCCTATTGATTTTGAATATATTGTAGATATCAAGTAGGTAATATAAGCTACATACAATTTTTAAAGATGGAGTAGGCCTTACAGACACAGGTGTTTCGGCCATAAGGTGAATCGAGAACCTCACCAAAGTCAGCACTCCTGTAGAGGTGAAGATGCCTCCCACAGGACAAGGCATTCAAACTTCTATGGAGAGCATATACTTTTAGAAGCCAAACGCCATCTTTTTTTAAATGGTTTTAGAGGTAGATTTAGTAAAATGTAAACTTTAGATTTTTTATGTATTCAATACTTGCTCTAATTAATGCTTATTTATTTTAAAAATCTTGAAAATAAAAAACTGGATTGCTTAAAAAATGAAAAAAACTCAAATGCAATGAAGTTCCATTCTACTCTTCATTTTCAATGAGGCTGGCATTTCAAAAACTCTAATTGAAAAATAGCTTGAATTTTAAAACTGCAACTCCCATTGACTTCTACATATAGTTGCCAGTTTTTAAATGCAAATCTTTTTTTTATTTAACTGTTTTCGTTTTAATAAATCTCGAAATTGAGTTTTCGAAATTCAAATTTGAATTTGTGATTTTTGCCTCAAAAACACTTAAATTGTGTTAAAAATTCATATTTGTATTTTGTTAATCTACCAAGCTGTGTCCACAGGTGGAGAAGCAGGAGTCACAAGGGTGGTCATGGTTTCTGAATCTTAATCTGGTATGGGAAGCAAATTTAGGGAGTTTTTCCCATGCGAGAAGGTGAAAAGACACAAACAGTTTGCCCCCTTTGATGAACTTTAACAATGGACAAAAATGGGAACTTAGTGCTTATAGAGATGTAATTTGGGGTATTTTTATGCTAACAATTGCAAACACCCAAAAAAACAAACAAACAAAAATATCCTACTTTAACCTTAACTGATTAATAAATCTGCCCCAAGAATTAAGTTGTTTGGAATGAATTGTATATCTCTTATTGTTTATAGCAGTGTGACATTTCATTCTATTAAAATCCATGGTGGCCTTCCCATAACAGCATAACTATAGTCACAAAGTTTAGGTTAAAAGGGGAGTTTGTGTGATAGAGATAATGATATTTTAATAAAATGTGGTTTTGGCCTTTGTTATTTCATTCTTTGTGTTTTTTAGAAATATTTAACTTTTGCGTTTTGCAGTTATTTTTGGAATTTAATTGAAATAAATTGTTGCCTTGTTGCTAAGTTTCTACTTACCCTAGTGGCCAATCATTGTTTTGAATGGCAGACTGAAAGATGAATAGGGGAAGGCTTGCTCTAGGGCCCAGCACAATGAAAACTCTTGAAACCACGTGTGAACTGATAAATAGTTGTAAATATAGATTTGTGTGGCTCCTAGAATAAGCCATATCCCTGATAGCAGCCCTGGTCTAGTCCTAGACCAGTGATCTCCAACCAGTGGCTCTGGAGCAACATGTTCCTCACCAACCACTTGGATGTTGCTCCCAGTGGCCTCAAAGCAGGTGCTTATTTTTGAATTTTTGGCTTGAAGGCAAGTTTTGGTTGTATAAAAACCAAGTGTACTGCCAAATGGAAGCTATCCAGCAGGCTATCAATCCACATAGTGTCTACCAAAAGCCACTCACAGTCCATATTTAGCATTCTTAGAAACTTTTCTCATGCATGCAGCTCTTTTTTTTTATTTGACTGTGGCTCGTGGGTAAAAAAGTTTGGGGAGCCCTGTTCTAGATTAATAAACTTATCAAAGAGAGCAATGTCAGCTCTAATGACCTTATGCAATTATCCTTATATTTACAGCAGGACAAATTTGAATTCCAGGTGTAGTACAATGAGATCCCTGAAAGATCCTGAGAGCAGAGCTGCTTAGAAGGAGCAAATTATAGAATGAGCTATAAATTCCACGTGGTCTAGAACCCCAAACATTACAGATATCAGTACTTGAAATAACTTAAGGGCTGCGCAGTTCTTTCACATACGCAATTCTTCCTGTCATCATCAGAAGGAAAAAAAATTGTCTTTACCTTTTACTGGTGAGGGGTTTAAATAAGAAAATCAATAATTCCCATTGGGCATTAACTACCAGGAAATGCCCTGTCTATCTGTGTATATATTGGAAGGCAGAATGCTTTATCTGAGCATATTACTGGCTCTTACGAGATGGAAATAAAAAGACATAATTCACATTAATATGATTGATCGGGTAGGTCGCTCATCCACAAGATACTTCAGTTTGAGTTGCAATAATATGATTTTAAATCACTGCTTTTTATTGCCTTCACTTGAGACCCAAGCAGAATCTATAGGCAGAACATATAGGACGGCCTTAGACCAATGAAATTAGCCAAGTGGATCATTTTCTAAGTTTATCTTTTTGCACAGGGTGTATAGATCTTAAATAAACCTGTTTTTCACCCGGCGCTCATTGCAGAGAGTAGGGCACTTCCAAGCACGCTATCATACATCTGTCATGAAATCAGCAAATCTGCCACCGGGTTAATGAAAATTAGTAATTTAGCTAGAAATTAGTGTCAAATTAGCCACTTTCATTTCCTAAACCACCTAAAAAAAGCTGTGTTCTTTAGTGCATTGCACCCAGACTTTTACTGGCATTCTGTAGATTCTGGCCAATAGCAGTGGGCTGCTGTATGATGTCATAGACCAGGGCTCCCCAACCTTTTTTACTTGTGAGCCACATTTAGTGGTAAAAAAGATTTGGGGAGCAACACAAGTATGAAAAATAGTGTGCCAAATAAGTTCTGCAACTGGCTATTTGGCAGCCTACAGGAGGGTCTGTTTGGCAGTACACCTATTTTTTATGCAACCAAAACTTGCCTCCAAACCAGTAATTCAAAAATAAGCACCTGCTTTTAGGCCAATGGAAGCAACATTTGACTGCGGCACGCCCCTAGGCCGCGTGGTCCTAGCACCTGACAGCGGCCTGAACGCACGGTCCTAGTGCCTGCCGCCCACAATTTCCCTCGCAAATGCACGTACCGGAGCACTGGGGAGATGCACGTCCCCAGTGCTCCTAAGCTAGTGGCTGGGCGGCATGCCACCCATAATAGCTTGCCGCCGTAGGCCCGGGCCTTTGTGGCCTCGCCACAAACCCAGGCCTGGGGTTGGGGAACATCATGATGCTCCTGAGCCACTGGTCGGGGATTATTGCCATAGGCAGTCACTATTTATTGAGCATGTGAGGGCTGTTATATAGTATATATATGTATATATATATATACAAGTCTCATGGGTGTCCGCACTCTTTCCTCTTGGTTTGCTGAGGTGCACGTTCAAATATTGTATTATATATATGATAAAGGATCAGCACACTCATTTGTAGATCAATCAAATGTGTTTTTATTCAACACAGCATTGTGTCCAACGTTTCGGTCCCACTTGGGGACTTGAAGGTCCCCAAGTGGGACCGAAACGTTGGACACAATGCTGTGTTGAATAAAAACACATTTGATTGATCTACAAATGAGTGTGCTGATCCTTTATCATATATATATATATATATATATATATATATATATATATATATATATATATATATATATATATATATATATATATATATATATATATATATATATATTATCAATTCTCGGTAATTATTTTTTTACTAAATGTATTTACTATTGAAATCAATGTCTGTCTAGCTGTTGCTATTCCAATTCCCACAATGCCCTGCATGTTCTAACAGATATTTGAACAAGGAGAGTGCTAGATGCATGCAAGGTATTGTAGAAACTGGAGTCTTAGCTGGAGGAGAGCTGATAACCGTTTTGACTGGACATAAAGCCAGGACAAGCAGTGAAGAGAAAAGAATGGGGCAGACAGAAACTGTTTTCACAAGCAATCAGTAATTAGCTGCAATTAAAACAATGAAAGTAAACAGAGGCCTATTTATCATAAATTACTCTGAAAATACACTATAAAAATATACGTAAATTAAGTATAGAATTTGGGATGGCTTATGTTTTATTTCATATCATCCAAACACCACATTTGACGTCACTTTAAACCTCACGTAATCTGCTAATGGGAAAAATTCAAGCATCAAGTAACCTCTAGTGGAAGTCACTCTTGAAAAAACCCTGTAAACAAACTGGGATGTAGGAATGGCTTATTATCCCATTGTGTTTTGAAGTGGCTGCTTACTTTTACACTGGATTGATAAATACTGCATCTTTTTGCAGCAATGGGTAAGATTCAATTCAGTGAGAAAAAGGTTTATCGCATGAAAACTCATAGTTGAGATTCAATTTGAGATTCAATCCAGAAAAACGGATCTCTCGTCCGTAAGTTTTCACGTAATAAACCATGAGATAATTTTTTCTCACTGAATTGAATCTGGCCCAATGTGTGGTTTATTTAGTTGATATTTTTTTTTACAAACTACCATAAATAGGCCCAAGAATAAATTTGCCCAATGCTTATAAGTAACTCAAATTTATAGTTTTTATAGGTAAACTAAACCCCCCCAATAAAATGCCTATAACGTGAAAGAGCACAAAACATTCAAGAACTAGCTGTCATTTAAGGCAATTAGATGAAAACTCAAAGGGTTAATTGAAATTGCACAAAGGTCTGGACCTGCAGCTCTTCAGTGTCCCTAAGCAGTTACAGAAATTGCTTCCCCATTGTTACAACAACCTTGAAACTTTTCTTAAAAAATGCAAAGCATGCAACTGGGCACACCACTGAACTAACACGTTGGATCGATGGCCGACCTTGTTAATATCCCTATTGGAGTTGGAAGGTCTGATAGAGTAGGCAATAGATTGCTACTAGTCCTACCCATTAGACACATGAACAAGCAATTTGAAAGGGGTTTTTTAACTTTAAATTAACGTTTAGTATGATGTAGAGAGTGATATTGTGAGACAATTTGCAATTGGCTTTCACTTTTAATTTATTTGTGGTTTTTGAATTGTTTAGCTTTTTATTCAGCATCAGCAATTTCAGCTAGTTGCTAGGGTCCAAATTACCCTAGCAAGCATGCATTGATTTGAATAAGAGAATGGAAAATTAAATGAAAAGGGACTGAATAGAAAGATGAATTGCAGCCTTACAGAGCACTGTTTTTTTAGATGGGGTCAGTGACCCCCAAATGTAAGCTGCAAAGAAGGCAAATAATTCCAAAATGATAAAAATTAAAGATGAAGGCCAATTGAAAAGTTGCTTAACATTAGCCATTCAATAACATACTTAGGGGGTTTTCTATCAGTCAAATTTTAGAGTAATGTGAATTTTTTTAAACTTACTTACATTTTTTCACAAATCTAATGGTATGTAATTTATAAAAAAAATCTGAACGTCTAAAATTCAATCGAATAGTCCCAACCAAAACTCTAATCAAATTTGAATCGAGTTTTCCTCTGAAAAAAACTCGTCAATTTATTTTTTTTGATGTGCAACATTTCTTTTGACGCACAACATTTTCTTCCCATTGGAGTCTATGGGGCGTCATTTTCAAAGCAAACTTGGCAAAAATCTGGCTCATAACTGCTATTAACATCTACAAATAGTTCAAGGGATCTCTGCCATTGATTTCTACATGAACCTGGCAGGTTTTAGGTGGAGAATAGTTGAATTATAACTGTTTCCAGGGTCGAGATGTGATATATCTCACATTCAAATTCAAATTCGAGTTGGTGGCTTTAAATTCAAATTTGAGAGTTTTGACCAAAATAAAAAAATAGAAAATTCTAATTTACCATTCAAACCTTAGTAAAGCTGCCCCTAAAAGTTTTTTTAAGTTGCCCTTAAAGAGGTGCGCACATCTAAAAATCGGATGAAGGTACAACAGGAAAGAACAGAGTATTCATAGACACCTGTGATAACTGCATTGTTTTTCTTGAAATTACCTTACTTTTATTCCTAATCAGAACTACATCAATGCTTTGTTCTATTGTCCACTTTCCCACGTCTTCCTCTTCTGGTTTATCTTTTTCTTTCACTACACAGGCCTCATATACTGTAGGTACCTGTAGCTAAAACTTGCCATAGCAATCTGACACAGTTTATTGATTTGAGAAAATCCGAAATACTTCCATAATTTGACTTCTTTGCATGCAGACGATGCCCTGATCTATTAAAAGACCATTACAGTTTCATTTAAAGTTTTATTAACTAATGCACAGAACTTATTGACATTATTTACTGAATAGAGTCATTAAGTGACAACATCAGTCCTAAGGGAAATCCAATCTAGCAGTTCAGATAAGCAAGGAGTAAGTGCTTTCTTTGTCTGATTCTCAGTCAACCAAGAAAATTTAAATTATAATAGTTATAGAAGGAGAAAAAGGACTGGCTCCCCATGCAGTGACCTAAACCATCGACTCGCATGCCACCGGATTGGATACACAAGCCTTTTGCCAGTTTATACAAATTGATGATATCGAGGTCTATGAGTATGATGGATAATAGAGCCTATAAGGATTACCCCATTCATTCCGAACAGATTCAGAAATCAATACGTTGATTGGATACCAGCAAGCTTTCCACTACATGAAACTAAGGGGGTTATTTATCAATTTTCTGCTACAAACTCTGATCAAATCCGCTTATTTATTATTACATTTTCCCGAAAATTTGCTTTGTGGGGAAAAAAAAAAATCCTATTTTCAAAATTTTTTCGGATTTTTCACCTGAAAACTCCGATTTATTATGCTTTTTTGCCCAAAAACTTCGGGGTATTGCACAAAACCCAGCGCACATCAAAAAATCATTGGGATTTCTCCCATTGACTCGTGTGTAACCTCGACAGGTCTGAGATGCAGGATTTTCTGATTCAGAGTTCCATCCTCTGGTTTAATAAATTCCAAAAAATTCATGATTTTTTAAAAATCCGATTCTATTTAAAAAAAAAAATCTAAAATTTTTCAGGATTTTTGCGTTCGGAGTTTAGTTTAATAACCCCCATATATGTGAGCTCTAAACACCCTATATAAAGGGACAATAAATATGGGGTGTCAAAATATCACTTTATGGTTGTAAACACTGGAAGCTCCATTGTGCAGCTGATGTGCAGACAATTATGTATCTCTTACAGTATCTTTTTATGTCTATTAACAATTCAGTTTTTAATGCTAAATGTCCAATTTTGTTATCTACCTAATTAGGAAGAAAACCTCATGTATCTCCCCACTGTTCTTATGTGATCAAGTCATGCAGTTTCAGAAAATGTGCATTTTTATACAATTCCAGTATTTTTTCACTCATTTCTTTTTATCCTGATGAAATTATTAGCGTTTGGGTTTCAGATAGAAAGGGTGGACAGACACAAGCTTCCTTAAATTTTGCTAAGATTTTACTGTATTGAGTTTAAACTCTGGAAATGATTTAATGTGCCTTTCTTTGGAACTGTCATTGTCACTTTTTACTATGCAGTGGCTATTTACCCTAATAAATGAAAGCTAGCAATAGATTTCTGATATAGGGGTACATTTTATCATTTTACATCTAATTTTCTACTTACCGTAGACTATTCGTAAAGTGTACATCCAGTGACGTAACTATAGAGGAAGCAGACCTTGCAGTTGTGAGGAGGGGTTGGGGGGCCATGGGGTCTGCTTCCTCCATAGGTCTAAGGAATCCCTTCTCCTGAGCTACTATCTAACCTACTCTGGTGGAAGCAGTGGTCACAAGTGGGTGGGTGGTGGGAGAGCCAGATAGGGGCTACTTTGCACCAGGCCCCTCCAAAAATGTCTGTGTACATCTATTAAAAAGTGAAAGGAAATACACTTTCTGGGGGACAAAAATTATATAATATAATTTATAATATAAATTATTTTATATATATATAAAACTTGGGTTTTGAAAAAAAGGTCTAACCATATAAAAATGGGAGTGGGTAATTTTACTTTTTCCTTGGATTAGAAACTGTTATGTACATTTTAAATGAGAAGGAACCTCCCCACCCAAACCACAAATAGCGCTTTCCCCCACAGCTATTTTATTAAAAAATGTGCTCCCCATAAAGGGCCTCCTTCCCAAATGCATCTAATGCTCCCCCTTTGGTATAACTCCTTGTCCTGTATCTGGCCTGACAAAGCAGAGCAGTGCAGTGGGTTGGCTGCATCACATCCAGGTGAAGGCTCCCCGGCACTGAATCGCAGATGAGGAGCTTGCTCAATAGAATCCAGAACCCAATTCTAGCGCACATGCTCCTCATTGGTGATCAGCACAGAATAGCTTGCACACAGACCAAACATGGTTTCTGCCAACCCCTGTTGTTCTGTTCTGCTTTGTTAGATCAAGTGTGGAGCAAGGGGGGAAACCGCGGGGTCATTCAGTTTGGGTGGAGGCCCTTTTGGCAGAGCACTTTTAAAAATAATATAGTAGGGGGTTTCTTTCTCCATCAACTTTTATTTTAAATTGTAGGATAAATCCCTTCTGTATTTAGGGGGCATCATAGTGACCCAGTGTAAATAGGATGGGACCCCATTTCTGGAAATTAACTTAGTACTTTATAGATGTCTACCCTTTAAGAGCTGTGCACCATCTACAATCAGTGCACTGGAAGCCATGCTACCTCTTATTTGGACACACAATCAGGGACGGAGAAAGAAAGCAACTCGTTATCCCTGTGGTGAGCTAAAACACATTGTAGGAACACTTGACTGCACATTCAACCTAAATTAAAGTATGGAGTCCAACTATTACTTCTAACATAATTAAATTCCCGGGGGTTAAGCACACTTTAGATAATAGAAGCTTTAACATGATGTATGTGCTGAGACAGAGAAAACAGGACAAGAAGACAAATGAAGTAACACTATGGAGTCTTCCATAACATGACCAAAGCATAAACAAGCACTCAGCATGTTTAAATAAATATACATATGATATGCAGAACTTGTGTTCGTTGGAGGCACCAGTATAGTTCAGATATAATTGTATGACGAATGTGGATTAAGTATTAATGGAATAGCATTGGACTGCCATGGTTTCTATTACCCTTGATTGTTTGAATGTTTCAAATTATTATTGCTGGGCTCCATTAAATATAAAATGCTAGAAAATAAGGTCTCTGTCTCTGAGCGCAGCTTATTCTTCTAACTTAGAGACACAAAAGCAAAGTAAGGATCTAAACTGAGAGAAAGGGATTATACAGCAAGCTTGTATGGTACAGCTGCTTACCCCCCGCTGTCGGCAGCTAGGCAGCACAAAATGGGGCCAAAGACAAAGGCAACACACAGATTAGACACAAAAGACTCATCATTTTGAAAGCGCAAAGAAAGAAACTAGTGAGGAAGGAAAACTGACAGACAAAACAGCGGCCAAGCCAATCATGCACTGATTTTAGAATAAACAGGATTCAAACAGCACTTGATTTCCATTATCAATGAGTATTTAAAAGTAGTATAAGGTACCTAAAAATATAGTATGGAGCATATGCAGCAAAGTGGACCGGAAAACTCAAAATAAATAAACCTCGTAATATTGAAGTGGCATAATCGATAGTTCAGTGGCTGTCCATTGGTGATAAAAGACCAGATTCAATTCAGTGGGAAAAAGTTATCTCCGGTTTTCATCACGTGAAAACTCATGGACGAGATTCAATTCGAGGAGAGAAAAAAATTCTCCAAATTCAGTTCCAGTTTTTTCCTATAGACTTTAATAGAGTTTTCATGTGATAAACAGTGAGCTAAGTTTTTTATGAATTTTATTGAATCTAGTCCATGAGTTTTCACGTGACTAACCTTTTTCTCACTGAATTGAATCTGGCCCAATGTATGATAGAATTGTGTTACTTTATTTTTAACCTTTGTAGTATTTAGAAACCAAGCTGAATCAAGGGAAAACAAGAGAGATTGTAAAAACCCAATATACCCATACCTGGAGGGTGCTGAGTCCCACTTTATTTTAACAACCAATACCCACTCCTGTGTAATGTGAACCCACTGTCCTGTGACATGTCAGTTACTGGGTGAATCCTGCATGCAAAGTCTCTTCGCTCTATGCTTTCTCCCAGTTCTTTCTCTTGCTTGTCTATTGTCTACTGTTCATCCGTTGTCACTTTGGATAAGTTCCATCTCAGGCCAACTGTGGGATGATCACATTGTATTTGCTTGGCATCGGGCTTATGGCTTTCAACAATTCAAATTCTCAGAAAGGCACAGAAGGAAAACTAGTAGCCCCTGCATCCAGTGGTACACACTGAATGAAATTATAAGACTTTTAAGACCAGAAAGGAGAGAAAAAACACTTCATATCAATAGCATAGTTAAAGATTGTATAAATGAAATACCATTTGATTCTTTATGTTTGGCAAACATGCCTAATGCAGCACTCAAAGTAAAGGACAAAAGAGAAACAAATAAAGAGAATCTTTATCAGAATGTGGTAAAGGTATGGGACCTGTTATCCAAAATGCTTTGGACCTGGGGTTTTCCAGATAAGGAGTCTTTCTGTAATTTAGATCTTCATACCTTTAGTCCACTTAAAATTAAACCCTATAGGGTTGTTTTGCTTTCAATAAGCAGTAATCACATGTATGGGATTCTTTATCTGGAAACCCATTATCCAGAATGCTCCATATTACCGGAAGGTCATGTCCCATAGGCTCCATTTTAATCAAATAATTAAAATTTTTAAAACATGTTTTCTTTTTCCTTACTAACAAAATAGTACCTTGTACTTGATCCCAACTAACATAACATTCTTATTGTAGGCAAAACTATTTATATTTTATTTAACTTTTTATATTTTTTAGTAGACTAAGGGGGCTATTTGATAAAATCCAATTTTAGCTCATATTTTAAATTAAAAAAGCTTGACCAAACTCCCATCCCCGATTTTGCCATATTTAAAAATATTGAAACAGTCAAATTGGGAAAAAAACAATAAAATAGAGCAAAAACCCAAATCATATGATTTTTTCCCGATTTTTTGGGGTTTTGCCAGAAAACCCCTGAATTTATCGGATTATTGGGCTAAAGTTAGGGCAGGCCATAATACTGCTGTATCTTCCAATTGGGATAGGGACATCTGCTGTTGACTTATACATGACCTCAACAGGTCTGAGGCTGTTTTGCAGCCTCTTGAACAAAAAATTTTGAAAAATTTGAGTTTTTTTTCCAACAAGAAATTAACGTTATTACCCCAAAAAGCCCAACCAGATTAATTTGAGGTTTAGTAAATAACCCACTTAAAGTAGGGACACCCAATTATGGAAAGATCCCTAATCCAGAAAAACTCAGGTCAGGTCAAACACTCTGGATAACAGGTCCCATATCTATATATATTAGTTATGATCAAGTACAACATAATGCTAAATTATTACAGAGAAAAAGAGAATTGTTTTTATAAATGTTAATTATTTGATTAAAATAGAATCTATGGGATATTGCCTTCCACTAATTTGAAGCTTTCTGGATAACGGGTTTCCAGGGACCTGATCGCACACTTATACATGGAAAAATGCCCATAACAGATCATTGCCCAAAGGTATAGAGGCAGAGCAGAAGAAAAGTGCCTCTCAGCTATGTATTTGTATGATAGCACTTACCAAGCTTTTCATCTTTATTATATACATCTTTATTATATACATATAAGTAATATATATTAAAAGTTTATTACAAGTATAGGGATGTTTAAGTTTATTTATATAAACATTTACCAAGTCCTTGATAAAGTATTTATAGGTGGCCATGCATATTCATCTTTGCTGGCATAATCAAATTTGCCTGTGCCCCAGTCATTTTCTGAGAAGGGGCTTTGTTATCTGTAGATCTGAGGAATATCTGCTTGTTTAGGCCTGATACTTGACCATCAAAGTTGAGGGCCATTTTGTCTATGGAGATTCATCTTGTTCCTGAATGCCAGCTTCTATGACTTGTGACTGTTACCATAAAAGAGTTTGTAAATGGTAATTCAAAATCCAATGTTTATTTATTTATTTTCCAGAGAAAACAACCCCAACCCTCATAATTTAAGTCTTCCGTCCCTCTAACCAGTTTAGTTGCACTTAGTCTCTGCACTCTTTCCAGCTCATTTATATCCCTCTTAAGGACTGGAGTCCAAAACTGCACTGCATACTCCAGATGAGGCCTCACCAGGGTTAAATTTAATTTGGGTTGTAAAATACAGGAAATAGTTAAAGCAAATATGTCAGTGGTTCTGGTTTTATATAACATAACCTAGGAATTAAGCTGAATCAAATAATACTGAATAAGTCACAGGTGTTACTATTAACTATTTTATATGGTCTTGGAACTCCATGGTGACTTCTAATGTCTTTTTATTTTAGCAAAGGGGTACATTATTCACTATATAATTGACAGGATATTGATGGCTCTTGGGCATCATTAATGCAAGCAGAACCTTGGCCACTGTCTTGGTAAATTTAAAATAAAAAAATTCTCTTTACCCTAATGATTCGTACCATTAAATATGAGTGAATAATATATTTCACTGGTAGGCTGCTTTGGGTATCCACTTATGCCTTAGTTCTTATAAATGAGTAAACTTGATTCACCCTCTAACTTGGTTCCAGTGGAAGAGATTAAAAATAACATAATTAACATTTCATTTAAATGATACCTATCTGAGTCATTCACATGAGGAGTTGGGGGTAAGGAAGAGATGAAAGGAATTATTGAACATATGTCCAGATCTCGCACGTGTAGCCAGGGAGTTAAAAGGCCATATACTCTGATGGTAATTAAGGTAAAAATAGATGGTGTTTTTTTTCCTCTGACCTGGCAGAGTTGGGACTAACTAAACCAACAAGGGCCATTTATTAATGCAGAGATATGACTTGTTACTTTTGTACATTAGTTCCTATGGAAACAAAAAGGAAAAATCAAATGTGCATGAAGTTTAAAACCAGAACCAGAACAACAAAATACTAATATGCAAGAGAATCTATATCTAAAGCAGGTCATACATTGCCAGATTTATTCTCCTAAATACACCTGAAAGACCAGTTTAAAATTAATTTATGGCAAAATTTGGGGTAATCACATATTTTCAAACTGGCAGGGGCGAATTGTGATGGTGGGATACCGTGAAAAGACCTGGTGGGCCCCGCTGGCACAGGTCTGCTCACCACCAGCACAGGTGTGCTCCATGCTATTATTTACTCTTTACTCAAGTAAGAAAAAGGTAATAGCTGACAAACTTTATGTTGTGATACAGAACAGAAATGGTTGTCATTTAAAATTATATTAAATTATTACTTTTCTCAATTTATTCCCTTAAGGAGTTAATGTAGAAGCACTAAGAATCACCTTATGTGGCTTAAAAATGTAATAGGACATAAGAGAAAGGCATTTAAAAACTGTTGGGACAGAAGCTGCATTTAATGAATATAAACACTATAATAAATGTTGTAAAACAGCAATCTGGAAGGCAAAGAAAGGAAATGAAGAGTGCATTGCGGCTGAGGTGAAGACTAACCCTAAAGTTTTTTGAGTATATTAATAGTAAAAAGATGCGGGTTGAGAGTATTGCTCCCTCAAATAATGGTACTCACGATATGATTCATAAAGCTTTAATAAAAATTAATGTAAACAAGGAAACAGGGCCAGATGGCATACACCCCCGGGTTCTAAGAGAGCTTAGTTCAGTTTTAGACCGGCCCCTATGTCTAATTTTCTCAGATTCTCTTTCATCTGGTATGGTACCTATGGATTGGAAAAAAGATGATGTCATTCCAATATTTAAAAAGGGATTATGATCTCAGCCAGGCAATTATAGGCCAGTAAGTTTGACATCTGTGGTGGGCAAATTATTTGAAGGGTTGTTAAGAGACCACATTCAGAATTTTGTCCTAGTGAATGGCATTATGAGCGGCAATCATGAAAGGTAGGTCATGTCAGACAAATCTGATTGCTTTTTATGATGAAGTAAGTAAGATACTGGACAGTGGGAGAGAGCAGTAATGTGATGTTATCTACCTGAATTTTGCCAAAGTGTTTGATACCATGCCTCACAAACGACTGCTTTATAAACTAAGGGCTGTTGGGCTTAATGAAGTTGTTTGCACATGGATAAGAAACTGGCTAAAGGATCGGGTGGTTGTTAATGGTACAGTCTCTACTTGGAGTAAGGTTCTTAATGGGGTCCCTCAAGGCTCATTATTGGGTCCCCTTTTATTTAACTTGTTCATTAATGATTTAGGGGAGGGTATTGTAAGCAATGTATTAGTGTTGACATGAAACTATCCAGCCCAATTAATTCCAATTAGGTGCAGCATCCTTGCAACAGGATCTTGACAAGCTGGCAATCTGGGCAGCTACGCAGCAAATGAGATTCAATGTTGATAAATATTAAGTCATGTACCTGGAATGTAAAAATATCCAAGCTACTTATACCCTTAAAGGGACTGCACTAGGCAAAACTATTATGGAAAAGGACCTTGGAGTCCTTGTAGATAATAAACTTACTTGCAGCAAGCAATTCCAGTCAGCAGTTTAAAACGCAAATTCATTCAAGGGAGGAGGGGGTCATTCTTCCACTGTATAGAGCAGTGGTAAGGCCCCATCTAGAATATGCCGTATTCTTTTGGTCTCCAGTGCTCAAACAGGACATTATTGAATTAGACAGGGCAACTAAGCTGGTAAAAATCTGGAAAATCTTAGCTATGACGAAAGACTGGCCAAATTGGGGATGTTCGTGATGGAGAAGAGGCCGTACAGGCTGATACATTAGATAGCTTTAAGAAGGGGTTCAATGGCTTTTTAGCAAGTGAGGGAATACAGGGTTATGGAAGATAGCTCATAGTATAAGTTGATCCAGGGACTAATCCGGTCCAATCATTTTGGAGTAAGGAAGGATTGGAGAGACCTCAAATGGGTTTTTTTTTTTTGCCTTCCTCTGGATCAACTAGCAGAGTTAAATGGTTGAACTTGATGGACTTTTGTCTTTTTTCAACCTAACTTACTATGTTACTATAGGAGGAGGAATTTGCTGGTGAACACAGGGAGGAGGTTAGTGGGCCCTTAGTGTGGCAGCCCAGTGGGCTCTGACCATCCCAGTCCAACA
Organism: Xenopus laevis; assembly: GCF_017654675.1. Taxonomy (NCBI): domain Eukaryota; kingdom Metazoa; phylum Chordata; class Amphibia; order Anura; family Pipidae; genus Xenopus; species Xenopus laevis. The sequence goes on along the minus strand of NC_054379.1, from coordinate 146,874,924 downwards.
CTGCTGACTGTGATATACATGGAACTATAAGCTCAATAGCTGAAACTAGAAATGAGCAGCCCTGTTGCACTGAAAAATTTGCAAACTGAAAAAAATTTAACCAATTGCATTAGAGTCAATGGATATTTTTGCTGCATTTTTCTCATGCCAAATGCATTGGAGCGAATGGACATTTTTCTTGCACCAAAGGCATTGGAGTCAATTGGAGTTTTATCTTGCATTTCTTCTTGTATTTTTTTCCCTGCATGAGAAATGCAATTTTTTTTTTCAGGTGAAACAAACCCAATGCCCGTAATTCAAGCACAGATTCACAAAAACTTTGCGACTTTCGTTTTGAACCTGTGTCAGGTGAAAACATTTTCTCATCACTAGCTGACACACCAAAGTTCTCCTTTGTCTGTAATCTTGTTTTGTAATGAGTTAAGGGCACCCCGAGGAAAGGTTAGACCTCCAAGGGGACTTAAAAACAAAAAATCAGATGACCACTGCCATAAAGGATCATCCAGTTTAGGGCCACTTTCCTTTAATAATATCATTGTTCTTGCACAATTACATGCTGATTATACCACTTACATTTACAGTAACGTGTAAGAGCATGGCTTACTAGGGGCAAAGAATATTCTTCTGTAAATAAGTGGGATTATCTCCATACATACATTCTCCATCGCAAAATTGGATTTAGCATAGAGATATGTCACTATAAGTACCAGACAATTTAGTCCACCACATATTCAATATCATAAATTAGAATAACACAAATGCAGCATTTCTATACTTCCAAAGAACCTTCAAATAATCAAGTGCAATAAATGACACAATCACAATCATGTATGCCCTGCTGCCAAAAACTAGATCTTGTTCCTTCAGCAGCAGTTTCCCATAATCAGCCTTACAGAAGAAAGAGGGCTGGTCAAACATAATCAAAACTGATAGCTTTTTCAATCCATCAGCCAGGGAGAATTACCATAGAAACAAACCTGTTCTGTGGCATAAAACCAGACTTCTTGGCATTGGAGTAGCTAATTGAGTGAAATTATTTGTGATAACGTGTCTTGCCAGTCACATAAAAACATCCAATTTTATTTGTCTTTCTCGATCTATATTTAATGGCTGTAAAATGATTTTGAAAGGTATCTCCTCTAATAAACGAGGAATATTTTTGGACAGACTTAATTTAAAGAGGAATTGCCATTGCTATAAAATTTTTCAATCATTGATATTTTCTTTCTCGCATTAATATAAGGTTTTTGTTAGGATGGTCCTCACTCCGTGCTTCATGTTGATTGGCATTCCAAATCACAAATTGTTAATGGAATTAATTTGTAGACATGGGATATCAACAACTGACATGCTTCTTTAGCTTCACAATTTTTACTTGGCACAACCAATATGTCCTGCTATCAAGATCTGGAGATTAAAGTCAAAAGAATGTGAAATGCTACAATGAGGGAGGTGACAGTTGTCATTGGTAATGTTGGGCTACAGCAAATGGCACATTTCATGAACACCACAGTGGTAAAAAAAAATCTTTTTGTATGGACTGGAGGTCTATCTATTGGCATTAAAGAACAAAACACCTTGTGTGTAGTCATGGGTGAATCTGACCCATTTCTCTTTGCCAGAAATTTGTGAAACTGAGAAAAGTCACGGAAAACCAAGTGAAAATTTTTTTTTAAGCACAACAATTTTTTTTTCACCCATTAGAGTCTTTGTGCATTATTCTCACAGCAACACTTGGCAAAATGTTTACTCGTCACTTGTGTTGTGTGCCTTTATCCTAAAAAGTTGCATTCTTCTTGAGCAAACTGCTCATTGAAAGTGATGCTTAGGTTGTCTGGTTGAGACCCTTTTCATTTGTATAGAACCTAAAGGTAAAAATAATTATTCATAATACTCTTTGTAAAACACTTTTATTACACGATCAGACATTGTTTTTGTATTACTTTAAGGAAAAAAACTGAAATTAGCAATTAACTTCACCCAACTTTCAATGCAAGGCACCTGTGGTCTGCACAGAGATCAGGGCTTTGTGGGTATTCAGTGGATACTCAAACCAAGGCAGTAGCCCAAATGGGAGGCCTTACACTCAATAAATTATACATATGACAAAATACAGCTCCTATAATACAATTGTACCTGTCAGGGATGTTCAACCTCATCCAGTGGTTGAATTATCACTTTTCAGAATCTCACCTAGAAGTTTAATAATACTTACTTAATACTTACTTAATACTTAATATCTCTATGGATTACTTTCCCTGTACAAAATAAATAATGTTACTCATTTTCTTGTGAACGTGTTATCCCTGCTCCTTTTTTTGGGGGGGGGGGCAGATCTATGTCTATGGTCTGCGGCCTTAGTTCTTCCTAAGAACTAATTGGCTTCTAATGTTTAATTTTGTACACATATCTGAATCAAAACAGAAAAAACAAAAGTCTCATTCACTAATGGCGGGGGGAAGATGCCCATTGAAAAATAAAAAAAAAGCCTCCATATTTTTAAAACTTTGCATTCCACTTTCCCCTAGAATTTGCAAAAGTCTTGCGTTCCCACATGAATACATTCCTGCCTATGTTCAGCAGTGCTGTATTCATGAAGGCAGACGAGAGGAAGCATGTAGGCAACCCTCCCTTTTGGCCCCTAAGAGACACTAATGTTAGGGTGCACCAGCACACACAGGATGAAAAAGTGCCTTGAACTTAGAGGGCTGATTTACCCAGAGCAGAGCGCAGCAAGACCCGGATGCAAGTGCTTCTTTAATGAATATTCAGGGATGCAATATTTGCTTCTGGGGTAATTGTAAATGATTCCTAAACTGATTGTTTTCAAAACTTTTGTCAGTAACAAGATCCATCCCTAAATATTTATCGCAAAGCAGTCTAACCTGTAGCCTTGTTAGAATGTCAGTGTTCAGATTCACCTAATACAGGAATGTCCCTTGAGCAATACTTTTCTGGCCAACAGATGTTTGCCCTTTTCTCTCTTTTGGCCCTGTGATTCTCAGCACCCCCACTCCACACTTCATTTGTAGGTTTCCAAATCCCTTTATTGCTACTTAATTGGCCCTCTTTCAGTCCCATTGTGATGCTTTTCCCCATAGCAGCTTTTTTTACTATTTGTACACAATCTAAACCTCTTTGATTATCCTTCTGCCATCCAATCTGCACTTGTGTGAGCAAAGCCTGCTCTTCTTATTCATCTCCTTCTGCTTCAGTCCCCGCCCCATTCTTCTCTCTCTTTTCTAGAAAGTTTCCAAAACATCCTCCAGTTCATTCGCTTCATTTGTATGTTAATGAAAATTTTACATAGTAATCTGAATCTCCCAGCATAGTTGGGTTTCTGAGGGTGCAGGGTCACATTAATGCTTTTTCCATTACTTAATGAGACATTCTATCTTCAGATTACAGGTTACTAGGTTTTAGATATATTTGGGGTCCTTTATAAAAGATTAATTGCAGCACAACCAGCAGGTGTAAAGTATCAGCTATGGATTTACAAGCATAGTATTAAACATTTACACAAGTAAAGGGGCTCTTATGTAAATAAACCTGCAGAATGATTTTAACCTTAAAAGTAAAGTGTACACAAACATTGCCTTTAAGCTTATACAGTATAATTTCATAGGTTTGCTTGGGGTACATGTACATCAGCCATAAGAAGCTCATGTTCTATTCCTGCAATCTCCATCATGCTTACTTTTCTAGATGGGCCCTGGATCCCTAAGTCAGGAATCCCCAACTTATTTTTACCCATGAGCCACATTCAATTATGAAGAAAAGTTAAGGGGCCACACAAGCATGAAAGACATTCATGGGGTGCCAATTATGTGCAGTTTTTGACTATTTCTAGTCCCTATGTGAACTTGCAGACTACAGGAGGCTCTTTTTGACAGTACACATTTTTAAGCAACCAAAACTTGCCTCCAAGCCTGAAATTCAAACTTAAAGCACCTGCTTTAAGACCACTGGGAGCAACATCCATAAGGCCACTCGGAGCAACATCCATGAGGCCACTGGGAGCAACATCCATGGGGTCGGTGAACAACATGTTGCTCATGAGCCACTGGTTGGAGACCACTGCCCTAGTTGATATCTAGATGCATTAGTGAACTTTTACCAGTTTCTATGTTTACCAGGTGGGGAAGAAGGGCACCAGAGGGGAGTATTGCATTATACTAAGCAGATGTAAACAAAACACAAAAAGACAAAAACATACATTATATACATAGGCCTTGCTTATACAACTTTTTCTGTAGATCTAGCTGCTGTGATATCATGGCAAAGCATTTTATGAAACCATGTGGATACAGCAGCATGGATTTTAGAATATTAAGACTTGTTTATTTCCTTTGCACAAATTTCCCTCTGTCTGATAATCATTTGCAACTGGCTGAACATCGGTAATATTAAGCTGGCCACCCATGCTCAGTTAATTTGTCAGACATATTTCGCATTTGGCCTTAGATTGAATTACATAGCTAAATTGGGTTGAAAAAAGACAAAGTCCATCAAGTTCAACCCCTCCAAATGAAAACCCAGCATCCATACACACAACCCTCCCTACTTTTAATTTAATTCTATATACCCATACCTATACTAACTATAGAGTTTAGTATCACAATAGCCTTTGATATTATGTCTGTCCAAAAAATCATCCAAGCCATTCTTATAGTCATTAACTGAATCAGCATCACAACATCACCCGGCAGTGCATTCCACAACCTCACTGTCCTGACTGTGAAGAACCCCCTACGTTGCTTCAAATTAAAGTTCTTTTCTTCTAGTCTAAAGGGGTAGCCTCTGGTACGGTGATCCACTTTATGGGTAAAAAGGTCCCCTGCCATTTGTCTATAATGTCCTCTAATGTACTTGTAAAGTGTAATCATGGCCCCTCGCAAGAGCCTTTTTTCCAGAGAAAACAACCCCAACCTTAACAGTCTACCCTCATAATTTAAGTCTTCCTTCCCTCTAACCAATTTAGTTGCACTTAGTCTCTGCACTCTCTCCAGCTCATTTATATCCCTCTTAAGGACTGGAGTCCAAAACTGCACTGCATACTCCAGATGAGGCCTCACCAGGGACCTATAAAGAGGCATAATTATGTTTTCATCCCTTGAGTTAATGCCCTTTTTTATGCAAGACAGAACTTTATTTGCTTTAGTAGCCACAGAATGACACTGCCCAGAATTAGACAATGTGTTATCTACAAAGACCCCTTGATCCTTCTCATTTAAGGAAACTCCCAACACACTGCCATTTAGTGTATAACTTGCATTTATATTATTTTTGCCAAAGTGCATAACCTTGCATTTATCAACATTGAACCTCATTTTCCAGTTTGCTGCCCAGTTTTCCAGTTTAGACAAATCACTCTGCAAAGTGGCAGCATCCTGCATGGAACCTATAGTTCTACACAATTTAGCATCATCTGCAAAAATAGAAACAGTACTTTCAATGCCCACCTCCAGGTCATTAATAAACAAGTTGAAAAGCAAGGGACCTAGTACAGAGCCCTGCGGTACTCCACTAACAACACTGGTTAGAAAATGTTCCATTTACCACCACTCTTTGTAGTCTATCTTTTAGCCAGTTCTCTATCCAGGTACAAATACTATGTTCCAGGCCAACATTCCTTAATTTAACCAGTAACCTTTTGGGTGGAACTGTATCAAATACTTTAGCAAAGTCTAAGTAAATCACATTCACTGCCATCCCAGAATCGAGGTCTCTACTTACATTCTCATAAAAAGAAATTAAGTTAGTCTGGCAAGATCTATTACGCATAAAACCATGCTGGCACAAACTCATAGTATTATGATTTGCTATGAAGTCCAGTATCTTATCCTTTATTAACCCTTCGAAAAGCTTTCCTACCACTGACGTCAGACTAACTGGCCTATAGTTTTGAGGCTGAGAACGGTATCCTTTTTTGAATAGAGGCACCACATTAGCAATTCGCCAGTCTCTCAGCACTATGCCAGATCTCAATGAATCCTGAAAAATTAAGTAAAGAGGTTTGGCAATCACAGAGCTAAGCTCGCTAATTACCCTGGGATGAATACCATCTGGCCCTGGACCTTTGTTAATCTTAACATGTTCTAGTCTCTTTTGAATTTCTTCATGTGTGAACCATGCATCATTAGTTGTATTACTAGAATTGGGACTGTTAAGAAGGAAACCTTCACTTACTGGTTCCTCATTTGTGTAGACAGATGAAAAATATGAGTTCAGAATCTGCGCTTTTATTTTGTTTTCATCAACATATGGTATATGTAAATCAAAGCTGGGGGGGCAGGCACGCACCTTATTTGCCTCTCCTACCCCCTAGTCTGGTCCCTGCTTTGGCCAGCATGTGCGGTCTGTTGTGGCCTTTTGTGGCGCATCTTTGTTTCGTGCATGCGTGCTCACAGTTTTTTGCGCATGCACTCTTGTGGCATTGGGCGCTTCGACTGGCCAGGATGTCTAGGGCTCCTGGCTGGGCTGGCCCGGCACTGTTTACACCAATTATCTACATAAGCCTACAGTAGTCCTACTATTAGGATGACATATAGTAGGCCTTAGTTTATTACTTGTAGTAATAAACTAACTAGTCAAATCAAAAAGCCCAACCTATAGAATATTTTTTTTTTCTTTAAGAACCTCCACATTATTTTTATAAATCTTTATAGCTGTTCTGTTCTTAATGTGGCAGATATTAACTCTGTGGGAGTCAAACACCACTAAAGGCTGTTTAAACATTAAAAAATGTGGTTAACTAGAGGCCTTAAAAAATCAATGTTCAATAATATTACACCGTTTCTTTCACCTTTAAATCTTGTGTTTTCTCTTAGTAGCCAGTAACAGTTTCTAACTGGTTTAATGAGCATTACTAAAGGCCTCTAAATCAAGACATGCCAATAAATTCACAGTGGTTTTCCCCAAGAGAACTGTCACTACGTCATGTTATTAGTAAGACAACGCATCCCATGCTTTATATAGACACCTAAGGATAGCCACAGTTCTGAATTGCAGGGAAAAAAAATCATAATATGGAAACGGTACAAAGCAACATTTTCACATTTGTACTTGTCTGGTCTTCTTTTATATAGACAGGTCAATTGGTTAACCTCCACAAGCTTCAGTATCTTTGACATGGCTTCAACCACAAGGCGGTAAAACTGGTAAAACATTAAAAGCAAATTTCTAGTGTATTTAAGGGGGTTATTTACTAAACTCTGGTTGGACTTTTTCTTTTTTTAAAAAAAAACTACATTTTTTGGAGATTTATTAAAGCCTGATGCAGCAAAAAGCCTGAATCTGAAAATCCGCCATCTCTGAAATGTTGAGGTTGTATAGAATTCAGTGGCAGAGGTTAGGGATGGGCGAATTTGACCCGTTTCGTTTTGCCAAAAATTTGCCACCGGCGAAATGTCGCAGACATCCCATTAAAGTCTATGGGCGTCTAGAAAATTTTGTTGAAGCAACGCCATACGAGTCTATGGGAGTAATTTTTGTGGCGATACAAGGCAAAAAATTTGCCCATCCCTAGCAGTGGTCACTATCCTATTTTGATGTTTCTGTGGTCTATTCACTGGAATTACTTGGAAAATTCTACCATTTTGGGTTTTTTGGGTAAATATCCCAAAAATTCAGGCTTTCCTGGAAAAAGGCCCAAAAAAAGAGTCAGGAAAAACAAACCCCAAAAAATCATACAATTTGAATTTTCACTTGGTTTTATCGAGTTTTTACCCAAATTAATTAAATCAAGTTTTTTTTTATAATAAATAAGGTCACATTGGGTATGCGAGTTTTGTCAAATTCTGTATGGGAGTTTTGTCATGTTTTTTAAAAGATGAGATAAATTCAAATTTTAGTACATAACCATCTTAATGTTAAGAGAACTTAGCCTGACTAACCCCAGGCTGAAAATCATTCTCCGAACAGGTCACTATCTCTGTGGGGGTTGCATGGTTTTCCCTATGCTTGAGTTGGTCCCATCCAGAGGCCTTGTCCCTTTTAACAGGCAAAAAAACATAGGTAGGTTAATTGGCTTCTGAGAATATTGATCCTGCTGTGGTAGGGAAATTAGATTGTAAGCTCCACTGGGACTGATTTGAAAGAGCACTCTCAGTGCTGCATAGTATGTTAGCACTAAATGAATACAATCAAATCTAAATAACAAGGAACATGTTCAGGAAGAAGGACTTTGTTGAAAGCCACTCTTGCTATCAAAAACCTTAGCTTGTGAGCTGAAATGAATTTCAGAGGGTGGGGCTACTTCTAAAACACTGGAATAAGGAAACATGGGAAAATAGCTATCAAATACACACTTCTCTTATAGGCTATGTCTGCTGTAAAATACTGATTGTTTGGTATGTTTAGTTTTGAAAGGGACAGGGTAATCTTAAAAGTTATCATAACAAAAACTTTATTCTATGCATAAGAAATTAAAAAATGTAATACAGGTATGGGATCCAGTATCCAAAAAGCTCCAAATTACAGAGAGGCCATCTACCTTTGACTTTATTTCAATAAAATAATTCACATTTTTAAAAATGATTAAATTTTTCTCTGTAATAATAAAACATTATCCAGTGTTTGATTCCAACTGAGATATTGATCCTTACTGGAAACAAAACAATCCTATTGGGTTTATTGAATGATTTTTAGCTGATTTAAGGTCTGGTGTTCCAAATAACGGAAAGACTCTGTATATGGAAAACACCAAGTTCTGAGCATTACAGATAAAAGGTCCCATGCCTCTACCTTTTATTTCTCCTTGGGAGGCATATTTATGTTAAACTTTTCTGCCTTCACCATATAAGAGTTTCCCTTAGGGATGTGGTACATGGAGTATTTTGTTTCCTAATGCCTTTTACATCCCACTTCCCAATGGTATCCATTAGTGATGGGCGAATAAAATAGTCAGGCACCGATTTGCGGCAAATTTCCATGTTTCACTGCCAACGAAAAAAAAATTTGGCACGTGTCAAAATTGGCACGTGCATCAAAATTATTCAGACACCCAATGACTTTAATGCATTTGGACAAAATAGTCGCATGTCAAAATGTTTTAATTTTTCGCCATTTTCTGAATTTTGCTGTAAATTCGCAAATTTTTCTATGAAATGCCAAATGTCCATCGCTAGTATCAATACGTAAGTAAAGGTATAGGATCTATTATTTGGAATGCTTGGGGTTTTCTGGCTAAGGGATCTTTCTGTAGTTTTGATTACCATACCTGAAGATTAAATAAAATCATTTAAACAATAAATAAACCCAAAAAGATTGTTCTGCCACCAATATGGATTCATGCAGCTTAGTTACCATCGAGTACAAGGTACTGTTTTATTATTACAGAGAAAAGGGAAAAGCGCTAAAGCCTGCGGCCATCCTGAACAGCCGAAATCTGGAAGTGCCGAGAACAGCCGAAGGGCCCGAAGCCACGAAAACAACCAAAGCCGAAGCAGAGAAAAGAACCGAAGTCACGAAAGGAGGCGAAGTTGAAGTCCTGAAGCCACGAGTTCAATTCTACTGAACACCAATTTGTGTTTTGTTTTTTTTAATCCCCTGGCCACCAATGTATTATTTTAATATTCCATAGGCCCCTGCCCCAATTTTTTTTTAACTTATAAGGGGGGCCCTGGCACCAATGTTTTTTTAAAAAATATTTTTTGGGGCCCCAATTTTTTTTAACTTGTAAGGGAGGCACTGGCACCAATGTTTTTTTTTTTTTTTAATTTATAAGGGGCCCCTGACCATCAATAGCTTTTTATAACATGTGTGGGAGGTTACTTTTTTAGCGCTGATGTCTGTGTGGTCTTTGGGCAGATGGAGTGGGGCTTGGGCGCTAGTGTGGGCGGGACCCAAGGGGCCCGAAAATTTTGTTGTACGAATTTGGGCGAATTTGGAAAATGAACCACCATGTGTGATTAGCGCAGGTGTTTTTTCATTTTAAGCCGGTGCAGAGTCAGGGAAGGCTTTTGGGGAGATTGGTCGCTGCAAAGACGAGGTGATTAGTCGCCAGGCAACCAAATCTCTCCAAAACACCCAGTGTGGACTTACCCTTAATCTGAACTAGTTCTGCCTGTATTTAAGAATAGTTTTCCGGTTTTTAACAAACCTGACAAAGCTTCCATAATTCTAGTCCATAGCCTATGCCTTTAAGGCAGGGGTCCCCAACCTTTTTTACCCATGAGCCACATTCAAAAATAAAAATAGTTGGGGAGCAACACAGGCATGCAAAACGTTTTTGGGGTGCCAAATAAGGGCTGTGATTGGCTATTTTATGGCCCCTATGTGGACAGGCAGACTACAGGAGACTCTGTATGGCAGTACACACGTTTTTTATACAACCAAAACTTGTCTCCAAACTAGGCACCTGCTTCAAGGCTACTGGGAGCAACATCCAAGGCGTTGGGGAGCAACATGTTGCTCGTGAGCTACTGGTTGGGGATCACTGCTTTAAGGATTTAGGGAAGGGAATTAAGAAGACATGATAAGAAAATATTTAAAAAAAATTGCTCTAAAAACAAAAGTTTTCAATTTGTCCTCACAAAAAATAATTTTTTGAATAAAATATTTAATATGAACACTATAGTTTTAAATGGAGCCTTGGCGCCAATGTTTTTTTCTAATTTATAGGAGGGCCCAAGTCACCAATTATTATTTTTTAACTTATATTAGGGCCCTGACCACCATTTTTTTTAAAAAAACTTTTATGGGGGACCCTGACCATCAATAGCTTTTTATAACTTGTGTGTTTGGGGGGGGGTTACCATTTTTAGTGCTGATGTCTCTGTGGTCTTTTAACTGTGGTGTTAAGTGGGCGAGGTCTGGGGTGGGGCTTGGGGTCTGAGGTGGGCTGGAGCTGAGGGGACCCCAAAAATTTGTACGAGGCCCCGTGATTTCTAATGGCGACCCTGTTGGTAGCCAACAGGAGGCTCTGTTTCGCAGTACACCAGGTTTTTATGCAAGCAAAAGAATAGCAAAATTAAGCACCTGCTTTGAGGCCACTGACATCCAAGGCATTGGGGGGCCACATGTTGCTCACAGCCACTGGTTGAGGATCATAGCCTTTACATATAGATACAATCTGTAAACAGAAATTCATATTATTTCATAAAAACTCATTTATTTGGCCCAGTTTTTCACTGGTCACCTTATTGCACATTAGACCATGAATTTCAAGTTGCATAGCGACGAATAAAATGTCTCTTTGTTGATCTTCCTTCATGTTACAGGGAGGCCATCCAGGCTGGAGGCTGATATATTGATGACTCGGAACCCGGCCGCAACCCTTTATCACTATTATTTACAGAGAGCATGCATGAGTAGAATACTTTCCATGATGACAAACTAGACAAACTCCAGAAACCTACTATACGTTACAGCAATCACAATTGACCAGCAAGATTTCTTTGCCTGTGGGATTCTTGCTTACTAAGCAGAAATGTGATAGCAGGCTGCAAACAGATCAGTAACAGTTAGAGCCCTAATTATATTTGATTTCAGGGATGCTGTTGCCTTACAGGCACTAATCTGTGATGAATGAAGATTAGCCTATTTGATTCTTCAGAATGTGTTTGAAAGCAGCAGCAAAATCAAATAGCCATTTGCACCACCAGCTATAGTTCATCATGGAGGCAGAACAGATGAAATGATTGGTTAAAGTGATGGAGAAAGAGCTGCACAACTATTCGGCTGATTTACAATTCAATGCCATGAATGCAAATCAACATACATTCCATCTTAATGATCCTTTAATTCCTGTATCATAGGTACTCTAAATGTAAAATACAACGTGCCCAATACACCCGCAAAATAATAAAACTGCATTACAAAGTTTAGATTTTTTTTTTTGTTTTGAATCCATTTTTGGATTAACAGAAATGATTATGACTTGTCAACTATAGCCTATGAATCTCATGATGAAGAATTTCTTTCAGGCAAAATGATAATGGAGTGTATGATTTTTTTATTTTTTATCTTTTGCATAGATAATTTCATCAAATCGTTAAAATACCATTTCACCACCATCAAGGGAAAATAGTGGAGTGAATTGAAGCTGAAATTGTTACTTTTTTTTTCGCTCTTTTTTTAATGCCAAATTATGGGCGGCTTATTGGCAGTAGAGATTTAGGGGCACATTTACTAAGGGTCGAATATAGAGGGTTAATAAACCCTCAAATTCGACCCTCAAAGTAAAATCCTTCGAATTCGAATATCGAATTCGAAGGATTTTAGCGCAAATCCTACGATCGAATGATTCGAACGATTTTAAGCGATCGATCGAAGGATTTTTCTTTGATTAAAAAAAGCTTAGTGCTGGGGAAGGTCCCCATAGGCTAACATTGTACCTCGGTAGGTTTAAACTGCCGAAGTATGCAGCCAAAGTTTTTTTAAAGAGACAGTACTTCAACTATCGAATGGTCAATTAGTCGAACGATTTTTACTTCGAACCATTCGAATCGAAGTCGAAGGTCGTAGTAGCCTATTCGATGGTCGAAGTACCCAAAAAAATACTTCGAAATTCGACGTTTTTTTCATTCAAATCCTTCAAGTGTCGATAAATGGCATGTACCTGGTATGTAAAAATATCCAAGCCACTTATACCCTTAATGGGACTGCACTAGGCAAATCCATTATAGAGAAGGACCTTGGAGTCCTTGTAGATGATAAACTTGGCTGTAGCAAGCAATGCCAGTCAGCAGCATCAAGGGCAAATAAGGTCTTGAGCTGTATTAAAAGGGGTATTAAAGGACAGATGGGTCATTCTTCCACTGTATAAAGCACTGGTAAGGCCCCATCTAGAATATGCCGTACAGTTTTGGTCTCCATCACTCAAACGGGACATTATTGAATTGGAGAGGGTCCAGAAAGGGACAAATAAGTTGGTAAAATGTATGGAAAGTTGCAGTTATGAAGAAGAACATTGGGGTTGTTTATGCTGGAGAAGAGACGTTTAAAGAGTGGTATGATAACTATGTATAAATATATAAGTGGATCATATAATAATCTCTCCAATGCTTTATTTACCAGTAGGACGAGTGTGTCTTATTTCAAATTTAATTACGATATTACTGATAGATATTTCAAGTAAAAGAATGCCCGACCGATAGAGCTACAGAACTTGGGCACTGTAGTTGATCAATAACTGCTCTGTGGAGTCTGTTTTGATTAATATATATATATATATTTAATATATATATATATAACTGAAGATCATGTAGAACCACGAAGGACATATAAACAAAAGAATTTCTGCTATGGCATACAATTAAAAAATAAAAATGAAAGAAAAAGATATTGGAAAGATCTAAGCTTCTTCTTAACTGCAAAATATCTTAGTTTCTGTTACATATACCCTATTTCTAAATATGACTTTCATTTTGTAAATATAAACTCTGTGGAAACCATTTGTAGCCCTCATTTACTTTTGGTAGCTGCAGCTGGGAGGCCACAGACTAACGATTCTGGACTGGGCCGCTCTTTCTTATCTGTAAATAGTGTTCTTTGTGTAAATTGCCACATCGCAATGTTTCCCTTGAGTCTAAATGAGTTCATTTGTATAGCAATAGAAACAACACTTACATGCAAATCTAAACAAGGCTGACCGCTTAGGTAATTAGCAAGGCTATAGAAATAGCTGTTTGTATGAAATCAGGAGTCAGAAGCTGAATTACAATGATAATAATGAGGCAATTAAAAAACAAGAAGGACATCAGCTCTAAGGGCATGGGAAATGTATTTCATTGGCAATTCATATTGCTCACCTGGGTAGGATTAGTGGGCCTTCTATGGGCTGGTTCTATTTCTTTGCTAGCAAATAGCAGCCCTGTCTTTCCTTATGGCAGGCAACTAGAATGCAGGGTTCTTTTCAGTCGAATAACAAGGAGCTTTAATTACCCCCTTCTGAATAAAATGGAAAAATCCTAACAGTTTGCACAGGGACACTTTAGCCCAAAAATCACTCACTAGAGCAAGCCAGGAGCAAGGCAATTTTGGGCATAAAAAGTATGTCTTGTGTGATCAGGCTCAGTATCAAAGCTGTTCTCTCATTAAAGAAGGCAATAAATTACCTATAAGGATCATTTACATATCTTACACTGCTATTTAGAAACACTTGTGACTTTACCTAGGTCACCCAGCTTGGCCCTGTCTAATAGAGTTAGCAACTCCCCCGTGTAAAAGTCTGTCTTTTGCATGAAAAGATACGGGTAAGGGATCCATTATCCAGAAAGCTCTGAATTACAGAAAGACCATCTCCCATAGACTTCATTTAATCCAAATAATCCAAGTGGTGAAGAAATATGCAGAAAATGGCAATCCCCTCCGTGAAACATTGTAAAAACTACTGATGGGCAAATGTGTCCCCTTTCGCTTCGATGAAATATCCGCGAAATGGCGTAAAACTTGAAATTTGATGTCAATGGGGCGTCAAAATTATTTTGAAGCGCATATATATGTGCACATTTATATGTGCTCCAATTTTGTTCAAATGCATTAAAGTCACCAAGCGTCCAAATAATTTTGATAAGCGACAATTTTTATGCACGCGACTATTCTGTTTCTTTGACGCAGATTCGCAATTTTTTTTCGAATATTTTAGTTGGTAGTGAAACGTGGAAGTTTGCCGCGAATTTGCGCCTGCCGAATATATTCGTCCATCACTAGTAAAAAAGTCACAGTAAATGAGCTCCAAGGTTTGCCTTGTAGTAGTTGATGCATGAGAAAGATGCTTGCTGAGGGTTATGTTTTTTAGAAAGGTTAGAATAACATGTCAGGAGCAGCAGGTAACAGGACTGGTAAATGAAGACTGAGTTTGTGTTGACTATCACAGAAAAGGTTTGGTCACAAGGCTGGTGGCTGAATCTCGAGTTACTAGGTAAATATTGAGAGGAGTCTTCATTATTTTAATAGTGTTAAAATCAATGTGCCAATCCTGTTTTGGGGACAATAATCACATACTGAGATGCAAATGGTAGTTCTCACATGTAAAGAAGCTGATTTGTTACACTTTGGACAAAGCCCAGGAGTTCACATGAAGCTCCTGATACACGAGTCAGTCATCAGTCACGTTTTATATGTAACTATATCTCCATGCTGCCATTACATATTGGATCTGTTTTTCTTCTGCAGCAAAATTGGATCCATTGTAGCCAATGTTCTTGTATAGGGGAATAACCCGTGTTACTCACTGACTGACTGTAAAAAGATTTCCAGTTACATTTTAAATATGATTTGGTTGATTGTTAAGTAACATATTTTTAAAGCCTGAATGGAAAGTGCCTAAAAATACCCCTGCCTTCTCCCACTGACTTCAGTGTGTCAATGGGGAAAAGAACTCCAGTCTTAAGCCAATGGAGAAATCACTCTGTCTGTGCCACTAGTTTTTGGCCCAAAAATGTTCTGTTTTGGGCTTAAAACCTTCTGTTGCTCCCCGTCACAAGTGGTGACTAGTGATGGACGAGTCTGCCCAGTTTCACTTTGCTGAAAATCTGCAAAATGGCGAAAATTCACCAAAATGCCTATGGGCAACAAAAAATTTTTTGACACGCAACAAATGTTTTTCACCCAATAGAGTCTCCGGGGCAGATTCACTAAAGGGTGAAGTGGCTAATGCTAGTGACTTTTCACCAGCGTTACCATCCACAGGGACATCGCCAATTCACTAACAGGCGCAGGCGCCAATTTGCTAGTGGAAGAGTCCGTCGCTAGCGATCGTTCGCACTCTATCACCAGGCGACTTTTCGATCTGGCGAAAGATCTTTGCTCTGGAAATTCACTTAATTGCGGATTTTACTGGACGTTACCTCTTTCACCAGAGTTGCCTTCACCACCTCAGACCAGGCAAAGTGCTAAAAAAAGCAGCTAGATCTTCCTCAATCTTCTGTCACTTACATCATATCCTGTGTGGTGAAAATGCATTAAAATTCCAAAAACGCTGGCGACTTTTCCTTTTTTGAAGCGGAATTGCCTGCAAAAGTCCTGGCTTAAACTTTTTTGGGTAAGCGGTTTTCTCCAGACATTTCATAACATATGGAACATTCATTTTACAGTGGGCTCATGTGTAGGGCATTATATTAACTCTCTTGTCTTTATTAAGGTTCCCTGGGCTTGTGTAATAAAAAGTGGTAACTTAAACCATTTGCACCAACATTTATAATAAAGATGTCCATACAACTTTGAATTACCCATCCTATGCAGATTGACTTTAGTGCAAGATCACTATTTTCGCTAGGCACAAACGACCGCTAGTGCATCTTCGTTATGAAATGTCGCACTGCAGAAGTAACGCTAGTTAAAAGTCGCCAGCGTTCGGCGCCCAGGGCACAACTTCGCATATTAGTGAATTAATGTAGTGGTAGCACATTTGCACCTGGCGAAGTGGTGCAATGTGTGCGAATCAGTCGCTGGCGACAATTCGTCCTTTAGTGAACCTGCCCCCTATGGACATAATTTTTAATGCGAAACTTGGTGGTGACAAGTGTTTTCTATTCAGGCAGCACAGACAGGCTATAAGATATTTAATCTGTGCACATTGGCAGGACTGTAATCTGCCCCATTTGTGCAGCATGGCACAATTCCAGGGGATTAAGGAAACAGAATTTCTTACTGCTGTTTAACCAGAAGTAAAAATGCGCTCCTACCCCCCTCCCCTCCGGGAGCTGCATGTGCATGCCGGGAGGAAGAAATTATGCAAAGTTCTATTTGCTCAGAGATAATTGTAACCTTTTTACGTGCAGTTATACAATCTCTGTATAGTTTACCGTCTTAGATTTTATTTCCCTAAATAGACAGGGTTTAAGATAATAAGACCACGTGCCCTGATAGATTTCCCTTAATGCATTTACAGGCAAATTCCTAGAGCTGCTGTTATATTCTCTGATATTTCCTGCCCACTAGGTATTAGCCCAGAGCACACATTTTTCTCTATATTGTATTTACTTTTGAGTTAGTTTTAAGATAACTGCAGTTTGCTTTTTTGTTTACATTTAGGGGACCCTTTTCTTCACTGTTTTGTTATTTTATCACACAATCTAGTGGCTAATCACACACCTCATTTAAGAATAAACAGTCACTCTAAACAAAATAAACACAAAGGGAACAAGTCGTGACTGCCCATAGTCTGCTTGGTACCTTGTTAATAGCAAAAGTCACAAACCTCTTTAGGACAAGCAGATGTTCAGTTTTACTTGCTGGACATGATGAAAGGGATCATGACACAGGCAGAGAAATAGTAACCTTAATAAACACCATTATAGTCAGTTCAGTTCTACTTATAAATATTGTAAATTCTAGCTTAAAATATTCTGCTGTGGTTTTAGGGCAGAGACACACGGTCAGATTCGGGGAGATTAGTCACCACTCGCCTGACGACAAACACAGACGGGATGGCACTCCAATATACTGGAGAACTTTCGCAGAGAATTTTCGCCAGGAGAAAACTTACCACAATTTCCTTCAAATAGTGAACTTACAATTTTTAGTATGTGGAGATGTGTGGTGAAAATACACCTGGCGAAGTGAGGCAAACTTTGGTGAAGTTAGGTGAAGAGAAAATCCACACTTTAGTAAATGTGCCCCTATGTCTACTAGATAATCGTGTAAACATGAAATAAACCCAATAGGATTATTTTGCTTCCAATAATGAATAATTATGGGGCAAATTTACTAAAGGGCGAAGTGGCTAACGCTAGCGAAAATTCGCCAGCGTGACATAATTTTGCCACTTCGCCAATTTACTAAAGTAAATTTGCTAGCGCAGTGGACCTACTCTAGCGCTACTTAGCACCCTTACGCCAGGCGAAGTTGCGCTATAGCGAAGGAACGTAACTACACTAATTCACTAACTTGCGGATTTTTCTGAACGTTACCTCTTGCACCAGACTTGCCTTCGCCACCTCAGACCAGGCGAAGTGCAATAGACTAGATAGGGATTGCTTCATAAAAAGTTGAAATTTTTTCTAAGTCCCAAAAAACGCTGGCGTCTTTTACTTTTTTAAAGGTGATAGGCTGAAAAAGATCGCAATTTTTTTTGGGGGTACCCTCCTTCCCCCCTACATTTCCTAACATATGGCACCTAAACTATACAGTGGGCACATGTATAAGGCAAAATAACAACTCTATTTTATTTTATGAAGCTTTCCCAGGCTTGTGTAGTGTAATGTATTTTCTTCTACATATACGGCCATTGTACTTTAACTTGGCGCTGTCTGCAAATTAGGCATCGCTAGGCATAGCGCAACTTCGCTACCTTTTGCCTCCCTTAGAGCGACTTCAGATTTTAGTGAATTAGCGGCGCCCTGGCGAAGTGCGGCAAAGGGGACGCTAGCACATTTTCGTCGCTTAGTGAATTTGCTCCATATATCTTAGTTGGGATCAAGTAAAAGCTACTGTTTTATTATTACAGAGAAAAAGGGAATCATTTTTAAAAATGCGGATTATTTGGATAAAATTTAGTCTATGGGAGACGGCCTTTCCGTAATTAGGAGATTTCCGGATAACAGGTTTCAGGATGACGAATCCCATTCCTGTATTTAAATATTGTTTAACTCCCCCAATACTGGCTTTTGATTTCTACCTATTGGTATAGATAAGAAGTTATATTGGCCTGACCTGTAACTGTTGCCCAAATATATTCACTGCAATACACTCCCCTGTGCGACATACCACTTACAGCAATTACTCATCTTTCTCAAACACTGTGGCCTGAAACCAACAGATACATAGACAGGGGAAGTAAACAGATTAACGGAAACACCTACAAACACACTAAGCTAACATTCAGGTGATAATAGCACCTTAAACATAGGTGAGAGGCAGGATGGGGGCTGGGCTGGGAAAGCTGATAAGACTATCTCTAGACTAATAAAAATAATGGGACTCTTCCAGGCTGGTAGGTATTTGGAGGGTGTATGTTACCACAAAGTGATAGTATCAGAAAACATGGCCTGGGTAATCACTGCTATGCACATGATACATATTATCTCTTCTTTACCCCAGGATTATGGACATAACATCAATCATTAAGGGTAATCTCCTGCAATGTTTTTCAAGAACATTTCCTGTAGCTTCACTAAGGTGAATACAACTCTTTTTTCCCCATGTTCGGCAACAAATATAATTTGAACTACTTACCTGCTCCTGTGAAATTGTTTTCATTTTGTGGATTGCCCCTATCCTTAGTCTGATAGCACAAGGCTCTTTTAGCAGCCTATAGAAGTCCTCAAAATCACCCTGTGCCACCACCCCTTGACTTGAAAGAGAAATACGTGACAAAGCCAGCAACAACACTTTTCAGTCCAAATCTTCTAAAGAGAGCATTCGTGGAATAAAAATCACCATTACTAGTGCCATCAGGTAATTCAACCGGAGGGTGAAAAATACTTGCTGAAAACACCCTACGGGGCAGATTTACTAAAGGGTGAAGTGGCTGTCACTAGCAATAATTCGCCAGAAATCTCATCTGCAGGGACAGTGTTTCCTTCGCCACCTTAGACCTAGCGAACTGATAAGATGAAGTTACATCCTCTTCAATCTTATGTCAATTACATCACATCCTTTATGCCGAAAAGAAATAAAAATGATAAAAAAAAACTGGAGTTTTTTCATATTTCAAAGTGGGATTGTCTTTAATTTTTTTTTATTCTATTTAAAAATTTTTCCCAACCATTTGAGGGGCATGCCACATTTGTTTTTGGATGAGCTCATGTCTGGAGCATTAGAATCTCTTTTGTCTTTATTTTACTTCCTTGAACATTATTAATAATTAGTGGCCACTTCAAGCATTTGCACCATCTCTACTAAAGTCATATTTAAGACCTATATGAATCCGCCCTATTCAAAATGACCTAAGCGCAAGTGTACTAACGAAGTTTCGCTAGGCAGAAACGAACGGTAGCGAAAGTTGGCTACAAAATGCTAATGCTGACTAATTAATGCTAGCGAAACTTCACCAGCGTTCGGCTGCTGAAACACAACTTTGCATTTCAGTGAATTACCGTAAGCGCTGTGAATTAACGTCTGACGAAGTGTGGCGGAACCTTTGCTGGCGAAAATTCACCATTTATTGAATTTGCCCCATGTGTCATCAGTTTTATCTAGTCGCATAGACATTTATTTATAGTACGATCAACTCATTAATGAATTAGTAGCTTCATTTTGTTCAAGAATGTCACCTAGAATATGACAACATAAAGAGTTACACATAGTAGAAAAGAGCTGAAAAAACATATCTATCAGGCTTAACCATTTCTCCAAGTGAAAATTGCTTCTACCTTCTAATTCAGAAGGGGGTGGGGAACATTTCAGTAACCATGTATGTTCTCACTTGCATCCAACCCTACAACTCAACTGTCCAACATATCTGCTGGTAGAATGAGGAGAGAAATTTACAGCTTCTCTGCCCTCACTGTAAAAAAACCTTTTAGCACCTTAAGAACCTCCTTTCTTCTAATCTCAACGGATGTCCTCATGTCCCCTAATATATCACCCCTATTTATTTATGTAAAATTATCACATTCCCCGTTAAATACTTGTTCTCCTGTCTAAATATCTAAATTTGGCCAGCCTTTTATCATAACTGAAGCCCTTCGTATCCTTTATCAGCTGAACTGGTCTTCTCTGGACTTTCTCAATTTTTAATACTAACAAACAACTTGTATGTGGAACTGTACCAAAAGCTTTTGGTATGTCCACGTAGATCACACCTACTGCAATCCAACTATCCAACTTCGTAGTTAATACTTTGGAGAGGGGCGAATTTTTTAATGTGTCTATCCGCATGTATGGCCAGTCGTATACTGCTGGTCAATAATGTAGAGGATCAGCCAGTGGAGTGTAATCTATATGGATATAGGTAGCAACTACAGTTGACCACTACTAGACATAAAGCTGTTATTCCTATATAAGGCAGACAAGGATTTTGTAGCTGTGATTTTTGAGTAGGCAAAGGAGTTTTTTAAATTGCTTGAGATCTTTAAAATTATTGACTGGTCCCATTTATAAAAATGCAGAGAAAAACTCACACTTCAGTTTGCCCATTTACATTGTAATTATGAGTATATGGAGTGCTGTAAAGGTTTGTACCAATAATATTGGGATAAAAAAACGTGCACACTTTTTATTATTGCCATAATGTCCTTATGAGGGATTAATGTCCCAGGGAATGTCACCAAGGTTATGGCAAAGTTATGGCATATACAGAGGGTAGATGATTCAGATGAGGCTATACTCTATAATCCCCAGTTTGTGCAGAGATTGTCATATGATTTTGCTTAGGAATTTATCCTGACAACTGTTTCAGAGAAAAGAAATCAGAAAAAATCCCTGGCAGGGCACCAACACAAACGTATCTTTCTTGCAGTTAACTGATTTCATTCAGGTTGGGTTATTTATTAACGTATAATGAATTCTGCAAATTCCCGGCAAATTCTTCAAAATGTAACTAATTATTTTCATTGTTTAATATGATTTAACTTTAAATAACACGTGGGGATATTGCTTGGCAGGAAATTCTTTCAGTAACACAACTTCCATCTTTGCCTAGGGAACTAAAATGATCTGTGATGTTATTAGGAGGAGGTTATGTATATCAGGGAAATAACAACCAACCTTCAGATCGTCTTCAGCAGCAGCAGAAGCAGCTATGTGTTTTAAAATAAAACAATTGTAAACAGGTCTAACCTACTGCAACATTCAATTGTCCCTCATCATAATACGCTCGGAATTTACAAGTGAAAGGTTAATCTCAAGGCCACTCTCTCCAAGGAAAGACTGTTTTACATTTCAATATGGATCTCTTAGCTGGGTTTATGCACATTTATAGGGTTGCAACCTTCTAGCCAGGCCAAAGCCAAAATTCATTCATTTATGTAGGAGTGTGTATGGGTCATGTGCAAAGCAAAGATTAACTGTATTAGTGGCTTTATTTACGGCAAGAGCCGCAAATGATTGATTAGGACACAGGATGAATATTACCTTTATATTCAGCCCAATACAGCATACACAATGTTTCAAGACCAAAGGGAAACCCTATTATGGAAATTCAGAAAGTGATTCCAGTTCTGGAATTATTCTGGCACTTGTATATTATTTGGGTGTTGTAAAAGGTCTGACATTTATTATCTGAAAAACTTTTATCCAGAAGGGAAATTCCATTCACCACAGTGCATTGTTTTTGAAGATTTTTTCTACTGATTTTTTTTTTTTTTTCAAATAATAATACAATACCTTGTATGAAACATTAAAGGGGTTGTTTGCCTTTGAGTTACTTTTAGGGGGTTATTTATTAACGTCCGAATGCTAAACACTTTAAAAATTCTTCGTTTTTTTCGCTATAAAATCCAAATTTTTAGTTTCTATATTAACAGTAGATTTTAGTATCACTATAGCCTTGGATATTATGTCTATCCAAGAACTCATCCAAGCCCCTCTTATAGTCATTAACTGAATCACAACATCACCCGGCAGTGCATTCCACAACCTCACTGTCCTCACTGTGAAGAACCCCCTACGTTGCTTCAAATGAAAGTTCATTTCTTCTAGTAGTCTGAAGGGGTGGCCTCTGGTGCAGTGATTCTCTTTATGGGAAAAATAGATCCCCTGCTATTTGTCTATAATGCCCTCTAATATACTTATAAAGAGTAATCAAGTCCACTCGTAAGCCTCTTTTTTCCAGAGAAAACAACCCCAACCGTGACAGCCTACCCTCATAATAGAAGTCTTCCATCCCTCTAACCAGTTTAGTTGCACCTCTCTGCACTCTCTCCAGTTCAGGCCTGGACTGGCAACCTGTGGATTCTGGCAAAGGCCAAAGGGGCTGCTATAAGGTCCCATAGAAAGTCAGTATTTAGTGGGCTGGTGGGGACTGTTTGGGCCTCTGTGTGGGCTGATTGGGCCTCTGTGTACCTGAAATGCCAGGGCCTTTTTTAATTCTCAGTCCGGACCTGCTCCAGTTCAGGTATATCCTTTGCACTTCCATATAGCTTTGTTTGTTGCCGCTGCCTTCCTCCTGTCTCTTGTTCAGAATCTCTGTTGCCCCTGTTGACACTGTTTTGGGAACTGCTGAGGCTGTTGTGGGAACCCTGGCGCTATTGCCTCCTCCGAAACCAAACAGTAGCTCCAGGGTTCCCACAAAGGCCTGGGTCAATCTCTGCAGTTGTATCTAAACAATCAGGCACAAAAAACCCTCTTGCACTGTAAATACCAGAATTTTTAGCTTAAATTTTAATGTTTTGGCCAAAATTATGTCAGGCCCATCTTACCGTGGTGACCATAATTATACTGGAACTATGGGGAAAAACCACTGCTTTGTGGGTAAAAAAAAAACACAGAGTTTATGTTCAGAAGCGAAGTTTGCGAAGCAAATGGCACCTTATATCTCCAGTCTATAAGATACTTCCGTAACCTGGTGTGATGGGTGCACAAACAGCCTCACCAAGTAGAAAAGCAATAGAATTTTTATTTCTTGGTTTTTGGCAGTGCAAACATTTTGACCTTTTTGCTGCCCGTACCCAAAAATATAGAATCCACAGCACTGTCCCGATGGTACTTTTGCACCGAAACCATAAATTTTACTTTTTCCAACACATAAAACATTAAGCAAATATTGACAATGAACGTGTGCGCAACCCTGTAAATGTTATGGCAGCCTGCACTCATATAAATAAATGCAAATGTATGCAGGAAAGAAATGTTCTGCGCTTGCAGTGAACTATATCCTCAAACACACTTCAGTTTTTATTAACTAGAAAATTAACAACAAATAAATCCTAATTACAGTTCTAGCAAGAGACACCACCTGCCTGTTTCCCAAGGGTGACATTTCGTCAAAGAATTTAAAATATGGAAATACAGATATGGGATCCATTATCTGTAAACCCATTCTCCAGAAGGCTCTGAATCTATTAAATCAAATAAATCAAATTTTAAAAAAAATATTTTTTTTCTCTGTAATAATACTTGATGCCAACTAAGATATAATTAATCCTTATTGGAAACCAGCCTATTGGGTTTAGTTAATGTTAAAATGATTTTTAAGCAGACTAAAGATATGGCTATCCAAATTACAGGACGATCCCTTATCCAGAAAACACCAGGTCCCAAACATTATTGATAACTTGTCCCATACTTGTATGAATATACAGACGTTACATTTATTTTTAATTTATGGCTGCAAAAATGGCAGATTTTTTTGCAGTTTTTTCTTACATGAGCACAGAAAATATGGATTAATATGCAAAATACCAGCACTTTTGCCCACTTTGCCATCCCTGAATGAAGCTCAAGACCCCATCTGTATGTGTGGTAGTGGCAGCCTAATTTTTGTACATCATTTATAATACAGGTATAGGACCTATTATTCAGAATGCTCAGGACCTGGGGTTTTCCAGATAATGGATCTTTCTGTAAACTACTAGAAAATCATGTAAACATAAAATAAACCCAATAGGCTGGTTTTGCTTCCAATAAGGATTAATTATATTTTAGTTTGGATCAAGTACAAGCTACTGTTTTATTATTACAGAGAAAAAGGAAATCATTATTAAAAAATCTTTATTTGAATAAAATGGAGTTTATGGGAGACAAAATTCCTGTAATTCAGAGCTTTCTGGATAAGAGGTTTCCAGATAACGGGTCCCATACCTGTATGCTGATGTCACAATCACTTATGCTGAATGGCAAAGCATAATATCAGAGGGGTTGATATTAACTATGAAGTAAAAAAAGTAAACAGTAGTGAACATTTTACTGGAAAATAAATAGTGATAGGCAAATCTGTCCCTCGAAAAATTCACAAAATGGATTGAAGTCAATGGGCGTCAAAATTATTTTGACGCACTACAATTTTTATGCGTACGCCTATTTTTTTGCCACAGTTTTGCAAAAACATGAAAATTCTTAGCGAATTCATGCCTGCCAAATAAATTCACCCATCACTAAAAATAAATGTTTCAAATAAGCATTTTTAAATAAATCAAGTGAAAGCAACCCAAAAGCAAGACACAGACCAAAAATTATCCTGCAAATCCGGCAGTGGGACCTTAATACGAGCAAATTTATAGCCAGATTCAATTCAGAGAGAAAAAAACTAATGGATGAGATTCAATTCAAGGAGAAAAATCTTTAACCAAATTCAGTTCTAGTTTCCGACAGTGGGACCTTAATACGAGCAAACTAAGGGCCAGATTAAATTCGGAGAGAAAAAAATATCTCATGGTTTACCACGTAAAAAAATCATGGACGAGATTAAATTCAAGGAGAAAAATCTTTAACCAAATTCAGTTCTAGTTCCCCCCCCCCTAGAGTTTTCCTGTGATAAACTGTGAGATTTTTCTAAATTGAATTGCATTTCAAATTGAAACTCGTCCGTGAGTTTTTCACGCAATAAACCTTTTTCTCACTGAATTGAATCTGGCCCTTTTTTTATAATAAGCATGACTTCTCCATTTTAATACCCACAGTTTCACAAAAACATTTAAGGCCCACAAAATGGGAAAATTCGTAGCAAATCCATGCCTGCTGAATAAATTCACCCATCACTAAAAATAAATGTTTCAAATAAGCATTTTCAAATAAATCAAGTGAAAGCAACTGAAAAAGCAGGACACAGACCATAAATTATCCTGCAAATCCGACACTGGGACCTTAATACGAGCAAACTAAGGGCCAGATAAAAAAATATCTCATGGTTTATCATGTAAAAATCATGGACGAGATTCAATTCAAGGAGAAAAATCTTTTCTCCAAATTCAGTTCTAGTTTCCCCCCCTAGAGTTTTCCTATGATAAACAGTGAGATTTTTCTAAATTGAATTGCATTTCAAATTGAAACTCGTCCGTGAGTTTTTCACGTGATAAACCTTTTTCTCACTGAATTGAATCTGGCCCTTTTTTTATAATAAGCATGACTTCTCCATTTTAATGCCCACAGTTTCACAAAAACATTTGAGGCCCACAAAATGCGAAAATTCAAGCAAATCCATGCCTGCTGAATAAATTCACCCATCACTAAAAATAAATGTTTCAAATAAGCATTTTTAAATAAATCAAGTGAAACCAACCCAAAAGCAGGACACAGACCATAAATTATCCCGCAAATCCGACAGCGGGACCTTAATACGAGCAAACTAAAGGCCAGATAAAATTCTGAGAGAAAAGAATATCTCATGGTTTATCACGTAAAAAATCATGGACGAGATTCAATTCAAGGAGAAAAATCTTTTCTCCAAATTCAGTTCTAGTTTTCCCCCCTAGAGTTTTCCTATGATAAACAGTGAGATTTTTCTAAATTGAATTGCATTTCAAATTGAAACTCGTCCGTGAGTTTTTCACGCAATAAACCTTTTTCTCACTGAATTGAATCTGGCCCTTTTTTTATAATAAGCATGACTTCTCCATTTTAATACCCACAGTTTCACAAAAACATTTAAGGCCCACAAAATGGGAAAATTCGTAGCAAATCCATGCCTGCTGAATAAATTCACCCATCACTAAAAATAAATGTTTCAAATAAGCATTTTCAAATAAATCAAGTGAAAGCAACTGAAAAAGCAGGACACAGACCATAAATTATCCTGCAAATCCGACACTGGGACCTTAATACGAGCAAACTAAGGGCCAGATAAAAAAATATCTCATGGTTTATCATGTAAAAATCATGGACGAGATTCAATTCAAGGAGAAAAATCTTTTCTCCAAATTCAGTTCTAGTTTCCCCCCCTAGAGTTTTCCTATGATAAACAGTGAGATTTTTCTAAATTGAATTGCATTTCAAATTGAAACTCGTCCGTGAGTTTTTCACGTGATAAACCTTTTTCTCACTGAATTGAATCTGGCCCTTTTTTTATAATAAGCATGACTTCTCCATTTTAATGCCCACAGTTTCACAAAAACATTTGAGGCCCACAAAATGCGAAAATTCAAGCAAATCCATGCCTGCTGAATAAATTCACCCATCACTAAAAATAAATGTTTCAAATAAGCATTTTTAAATAAATCAAGTGAAACCAACCCAAAAGCAGGACACAGACCATAAATTATCCCGCAAATCCGACAGCGGGACCTTAATACGAGCAAACTAAAGGCCAGATAAAATTCTGAGAGAAAAGAATATCTCATGGTTTATCACGTAAAAAATCATGGACGAGATTCAATTCAAGGAGAAAAATCTTTTCTCCAAATTCAGTTCTAGTTTTCCCCCCTAGAGTTTTCCTATGATAAACAGTGAGATTTTTCTAAATTGAATTGCATTTCAAATTGAAACTCGTCCGTGAGTTTTTCACGCGATAAACCTTTTTCTCACTGAATTGAATCTGGCCCTTTTTTTATAATAAGCATGTCTTCTCCATTTTAATACCCAAACTCTTTTTCTCGTAAAACAATTCCTATTGAAAGCCAAATAACATTGCAGTTGTTGGCTTCGGCTCTAGTTATTTGAGACGTGCATTACTAGGGTATGTATTGTAATCATTTTCAACTCTGATGGCCCAACTGAGACGTGGGAGGGTCTACAACTGACCTGCAGTCTATCACAGACTTGTTTATAAAGTTGCCAGAAGGCCTTTAGGTTTATCACTTGTGTTTCTAGAGAAAGCAAATGTTCTACACTGGAATTTAAAAAAAAAGATGTGCATATACAAATGAATAATTTCCAGATTTTAGCAACTTCTATTTTCTGTTGTCAGAAGCCCAAATTGCGTGTTTACCCTCGGCGTACCTTTATACATTTTGCCAGACATTTTGGCTCCGCTTTGCATTTTCTTCCTCAGGTTTATACAGATGGAACGGCTTTCCAAAACTAGTTTGTACTACATTTAAAACATACATTTCTCCAGCTTTTTTTTTTTAAGGGTGGAGGGGGGGGAAAGGGCTTAGTTTGAGGTCACAGAGTTACTTTTTTTATTTCAGATATATAAATCATGGCTTTTAAAGGGTGGACAGAAAAGCTCACTTGTTTGGAGTGTGCTTTTAACTTGGGGAATAAGGTTATAAACTATTTCAGGGAACCATGTGTCTCTGTAAATTATGACAGAATTTATTACATAGGGCTTTGGTGAGAGCAGGCAGTGGTGTGGGTGAAACATTTTGTACATGGCCTGACTAAGTGTTAGCAGAACTGATTAATGTTGAGAAGCACGCAGTCCGACTATGTGAGACAGGCTAAATTGCATGCTCGGGTATTGATAAAAAAAAAAAAGCCAATTTGCATGGTCTCTCTAACTCCTATTGTTATTTGGGCTGACCAAGCAATATTGGTACCTTCCCTGTCTATAAAAGAGATTCCTCATCTGTCAAGATATGTGTAGGACTGGGCTGTTTCCAGGGGCATAACTACAGAGAAAGTAGAGAGGCCCAGGAGGTATAGGGGGCCCCATGAGGCCCAAATAATGAGCGATGTATTGGTAAAACAGGACAATCTCTGGATATGATGGGGGCCCTAAAATTACTTTGCTGTGGGGCCCAGTAACATCTAGTTCAGGGGTGCCCAAAAGATAGATCAGGATCTACCAGTAGACCTTAAGCTGGTGATCAGTAGATCTCAAGACACTGTCAACAAACAGCTTGTTTGTTAAATATCGCAATATACATTTGTTTCATAAATCAATATTTAAATAATATTTTCCAAGGAACAGAATGCTAACAATGTTTTAATGCAGGGATCCCCAACCTTTTGAACCCGTGAGCAACATTCAGCAGAAAAAGGAGTTGGGGAGCAACATAAGCATGACAAATTTTCTTGGGGTGCCAAATAAGTGCTGTGATTGGCCATTTGGTAGCCCCTATGTGGATTGTCAACCTACATTGTGGCTCTGTTTGGCAGTACACCTGGTTTTTAGACAACCAAAACTTGCCTCCAAGCCAGGAATTCAAAAATAAGCACCTGCTTTGAGGCCACTGGGAGCAACATCCAAGGGGTTGGAGAGCAACATGTTGCTCACGAGCTACTGGTTGGGGATCACTGTTTTAATGGATGTAGATCATAATGGGACATCATCACTAAAAGTAGACCTCACATTAGTAAAGTATGGCCACTCCTGATCTAGTTACTCCACTGGCTTATTCATGTGTATTATGCAGAATTTCAGCTTTGAAATGTATTATCATGGATTGATATATAACGGCATGGTTGCTAATGTCTTCTAAGCTTTTCTTATCCAGACAAAGGGTTCGGGGGAAACAGGGTGCAAAAAGTTATGCCCTTTGTCCACAGAGCACCCTGGCCGGCCCCTGTGCTTTGAGCCCAGTGTTGTATACTGTAACACTTTGTATGTCCATAAAGGGTTGCATCTAATTATGAATTTGCAACCACCAGTGAAGAAAAAGCATGGGGCACTAGGCCCAACCATATGGATTTTATTATACAGAATACCTGGGACCTGTGGTTTTCTGCACACCTTAGGCCTACTAAAAATAATTTAAACATGAAATAAACCCAATAGTAGTGATGGTCGAATTTGCCCTGTTTTGCTTCGTCAAAAATAAGCAAATTTCCCTGCAAAATTTGCGAAACAGCAAAAAATTTGCGAAACGGCTGGTCCATTTTTTTTTTCACACGGGCAAATTTTCGGAGCAAATTTGTGCCTGGTGAATAAATTCGCCCATCACTACCTAATAGAACTGTTTTGCCACCAATATGGATTCATGCAGCTTTAGGTTAAATTTTAGTATGTTTTAGAATGGCTTATTCTAAGCAACTTTTCGATTGGCCTTTATTATTTTTTTTTTATAGTTTTTCAAATTATTTGCCTTCTTCTTCTGACTCTTTCCAGTTTTCAAATGGGGGTCACTGACCCCATCTAAAAATAAATGCTCTGTAAGGCTACAAATGTATTGTTATTACTACTTTTTATTACTCATCTTCTATTTAGGGCCTCTCCCATTGATAGTTCAGTCTCTTATGTAAATAAATACATGGTTGCTATTGTAATTTGGACCCTAGCAACCAGACTGCTGAAATTGCAAACTGGAGAGCTGCTGAATAAAACACTAAATAACTTAAAATAACTTAAAAACCACAGATAATAAAAAATGAAAACCCAGTGAAAAGTGTCTCAGAATATCATTCTCTACATCATACTAAAAGTTAATTTAAAGGTGAACAACCCCTTTAACTACCATCAAGTACAAAGCGCTGGTTTATTGTTACAGAGAAAAAGGAACTAATTAAGAGATACTGACACCAAACCTTTTAAACAAACCATTGTTATATTTACCATAACATTGTCTTTGAATGCTATTTATAATTTTGCCTTATAAATATTTGCCTGGTGCTTTTACATTATATATCTGATCCCCCATGTTCCTCTATGAGGGGGCTGCCATATTTGTGCAGCAGAATATTTCAGTGATGTCAGCGGGCGTGCATGTGCAGCACAGAATCTGTGGGTGCATGTGTGTGATGTCACTTCTGATGTCACATCCCCCTAGAGCCTATGTTAGAAAGCTGACAGCTCTGCTAAAGACAGTTATTAAAGGGATACTGTCATGGGAAAAAAAAAATTCAAAATGAATCAGTTAATAGTGCTGCTCCAGCAGAATTCTGAACTGAAATACATTTCTCAAAAGAGCAAACAGATTTTTTATATTCAATTTTGAAATCTGACATGGGGCTAGACATTTTGTCAATTTCCCAGCTGCCCCATGTCATGTGACTTGTGCCTGCACTTTAGGAGAGAAATGCTTTCTGGCAGGCTGCTGTTTTTCCATCTCAATGTAACTGAATGTGTCTCAGTGGGACATGGGTTTTTACTATTGAGTGTTGTTCTTAGATCTACCAGGCAGCTGTTATCTTGTGTCAGGGAGCTGCTATCTGGTTACCTTCCCATTGTTCTTTTGTTTGGCTGCTGGGGGGGGGAGGGAGGGGGGTGATATCACTCCAACTTGCAGTACAGCAGTAAAGAGTGATTGAAGTTTATCAGAGCACAAGTCACATGACTTGGGGCAGCTGGGAAATTGGCAATATGTCTAGCCCCATGTCAGATTTCAAAATTGAATATAAAAAATCTGTTTGCTCTTTTGAGAAATGGATTTCAGTTCAGAATTCTGCTGGATCAGCACTATTAACTGATTCATTTTGAAAAAAATTTTTTTCCCATGACAGTATCCCTAAGTACAGGGTTTCCTTGTGCCATTGTGTGCCAGATTTTCTATAAAGGCAAGAAACAATTTCTACATTGCACTGCATAAGGAGAAAGCCCAGATACTTTGTGTATGGTGATATAATGAGCACAATTTTGCAGTCCATATCGCTCCAGCACATGTCTACCCATATATTCTAGTACAAGACGAAACAGCACCACCTTCTTTTTAGAAATTAAGACGCCTTTATTGGAACCCTTTAGGGCATTACAGCTGTAATGCCCTAAAGGGTTCCAATAAAGGCGTCTTAATTTCTAAAAAGAAGGTGGTGCTGTTTCGTCTTGTACTATCCGTGGAAAAGTGGCCACTGGATAACTTGCACCACAAGAAAGAAAAAGCCAGGAGGCTGTGCTGACTACCTTGTATATACCCATATATTCTAGCAATACAAATTCAGAATGCGACGCACGCAGTTCTCCACAAAAGGAGTTCAAAAACACTTGTGAATTACAGTATCGGTTCTAAATTTGTCCTCCTGATTGTAAACCTGCAAAGGAAGCTGAAACAAAAAAAAAACAGTTCTCTTGAGAGCTTTCTCCATGCCTTTAGTTATTTTCTTCATGCTTCACTAGATAAACAGCTGCTTGCTATATAGAGAATAATGTATCCCCTATTGTAAAATACCAGTCACTGAGGAGTTCCATGTATAAAGGCACGAGGCCAGATGCTGAATTTTAACAAGCCTTGGAACTCCAGGGTAACTTCTAACATATGACACAAATGGCATCACTAAGCACCAGTTCTAACTGATGATAACACTACGCACCTTTTATAAAAAATATATTTTGCAGATATTTCATGACTCTTGTGCATTATGTAATATTCTAGAGGGTCGGAGGCTCACTGGCGCTTTAACCACAGCCTCTGCCCCAACTGCATCTTCTGCAGCCAGAAGATGAATTAGCGGGACCTATGAGGGTTGGGGCCCACCAGGTTTTTACCTGTTGTGCCGCTGGCCCAGTGCGACCCTTGTAATTAGGAATGCACCGAATCCACTATTTTGCATTCGCCGAACCCCCGAATCCTTTGCAAAAGATTCGGATGAATACCGAACTAAATCCGAATCCTAGTTTGCATATGCAAATATGCAAGTTAGGGGTCTGAAGGGGGAAAATGTACTTCCTTGTTTTATCACAAACAGTCACACTATTTACCTCCCCACCCCTAATTTGCATATGCAAATTAGGATTCGGATTTGGTTCGGCCAGGCAGAAGGATTCAGTCGAATCCGAATCCTGCTGAAAACACCTGAATCCTTGTCATGTTACATTAATATATGAATAACCTTCAAAATATATCTATCAAAGCAAAGCCAGTTACCTATATAGTGCTGGAAAATAATTTGGGCATAGACTATTAGTATAATAAAAGTAATTTTGTCTGTATTAAAGCTCTCAGCTTGCTATGTTGTGACTTTATATGGCCTAAAGTCAGCACTGGACTGGAGGGTTGGAGGTAGGGATGCAACGAAGCCAGTATTTTGGATTCGGCCGAACCCCTGAATCCTTTGCGAAAGATTCGGCCGAATACCGAACCGAATCCGAAGCCTAATTTGCATATGCAAATTAAGGGTGAGAAGGGGAAAACATTTTTACTTCCTTGTTTTCTGACAAAAAGTAACACGATTTCCCTCCCTGCCCTTAATTTGCATAAGCAAATTAGGATTTGGTTCGGTTGGGCAGAAGGAATCCTGCTGAAAAGGCCGAATCCTGGCTGAATCCCAACCCGAATTCTGGATTCGGTGCAACCCTAGTTGGAGGCCCACCGGGGCTTCCACTACAGGACCCCCTCTGGTTCCCCCTGCCCCAGCTGCCACCCCCTACAGGCTCCCCAGATGCAACCTTCCCTCAAGTTGCAGCCGTGATCAGGGCCAGGATGGGAAAATCAGGGGGCATTGTGGGCAGTAGACAGGTGAGGGTCTGGGTCGACAGGGCCAACGAGGGCTGGGGCCCCAAGGGTTTTTACCCAGTGTCCCTCCGGCCCAGTGTGACCCTGACTAAACCACTTTGCATCTCTTTCTATTTAACAAAATAGTTGACATTAATTGCTATATCATATTTAATATACAGGGCTTTTGCATTAAGTGGAAGAATGTGCTTGCAGGAGGTAGAAGGGTGTCACAGTGAGACTCAATAAATCGCTGTTAATGTCTTTCCATGGCAATTCCTTATGGACTTGGATGTTTCTGACCATCAGAATGGTTCTTAGTCTACTTAGTTGGTTGCACAAAGTGGCCACTAATGAACTAGCAAGCGTATTCCCATGAAACAGTCCTAATTAGATGTTCTGAAAATGGAATGTTTACTCTCTTGAGAGATGTGTAGTGTCAACCGCTGAGGCCAAAATTAATGTGCCCGTACTATGTTCTCTTAAAGGCCTCATTTACACAGGCAATTTACTAAGCCAGATTTATGTTGGATTGAAAAAAAATAGCAACAAACCAGGACTGAATGTGATTTTTATCTGTTTTTCTAAAGAATTTGTCAGGTGTCACTTGGAACGACAAATCAATGCAACCGAGTTAAATGCAATACCTCGGAGCTGAAAGGAATCAAAAAGGCCTGTCCAGTTAAGATGGATGAGATTGACGTGGGTACATCTATGTTGAATTTGTTACAGTATATTATTGCTGTCCTCTATGTAAATAAGTAGATACCAAAAATGAAATAATACAAAATTAAAAACATTGCAAACAGTGGTATTTCAGGTTCCCTACAGCCAAGTAACAAAAAGCCACGCTGCCTGTATCCGATATAGATTGATGGCTCATCTCCTGACTTCCGATAACACAGACATTATCCAGTAGTAAAACATAAGGACAGCTGTCCAAACAACCAAATTCCTGAAACTTTTTCTTCCTCAGTTTTTACTTACTTGAGTGAAAGACATTAAAGACCTCGACTGTAAAACAGTAGATACGCTGATCCTAACCACAGGTTTGCAATTATAATTATAACTAATTAAAGAGGTTGATGTAGAGAGTGATAATCTGAGACAACTTGCAATTGGTTTCAATTTTCTATTATTTGTGTTTCTTTAGTTATTTTGCTTTTTATTCAGCAGCTCCCCAGTTTGCAATGTCAGCATTCCAGTTGCTAGGGTCCAAATTAGCCATTTGAAAGCTGAAAAGTCAGAAGAAAAATGGCAAATAATTAAAAAATAATAAAAAATAGAGGCCTATTGTATAGTTAGCCATTGTATAGCCTACTAAAAGATAACATAAAGGTGAACCATGTTGTTGTGACATTACATAGGTTTGTACATTAGTCATCTCTAGTGACAGTGACCTGGTATAAAATATAAGACTTTTGGGGTAGTGTAATATGCAAAAACCGTTTGCAAAGACCATTGCTAATGTTAGCGACTATGATTGCGTCCTTTTCGACTGATTACAGACCTCAACAACTTCCTTGCAAAGTTTGCAACCAAATTGCATTGGTGAATATTCGCAGTGTATGCAATAAAATGTTGCCATCGCAAATCGTATTCTGTGGCGAAATATTTAACGAAACGCCAGAGCAGGTGTTAACGTTAACCTTTGCTTATTGATGTATACATTGCGAGCAGTGCTAAACATTCCCAAAAATGTTTGTGATTTTTAATTACATTCCCTCTATAGTCTTGTCTATACAGGTATGGGATCTGTTATCCAGAAAGCTCCAAGGCCATCTCCAATAGACTCCATTATAAGCAAATAATTCTAATTTTTAAAAATGATTTCCTTTTTCTCTGTAGTAATAATAAAACAGTAAATTCTACTTGATCCAAACTAAGATATAATTAATCCTTATTGGGTTTATTTAATGTTTAAATTATTTTATGTAGACTTAAGGTATGGAGATCTAAATTACGGAAAGATCCCTTATCCTCAATACCTCCATACCTGAGCATTCTCGATTACAGCTCCCATACCTGTACCTATTGTGCCACAGACCTTTGCCACCAGATATTTCCTCCGCTGATTCTGATACAATTTCACCAAACTATATCTGTTATACCACAGTGCAATGATTTACCAGAGGCTACTATCATCATTGCTATTGTAGGCATCATCTCACTTGACTATACCTGCTAGCCACATCACATTATTTCAGTTGCTACTATGCAGAGGATATTTTGCCTTGTGCTATTAAATGCAGGGTTAAATCCCATTCCCAGAAAATATTATCAATACTGTTTGGCACCAACACCTGCTATCCCACAGTCACAGTCCCTTCCCAGAGACTATTATCCCACTGTTACTATAGACACCATCTCTCCCTACTATACCTGCTATCCCACAGTCACACTCCCTTCCCAGAGACTATTATCCCACTGTTACTATAGACACCATCTCTCCCTACTATACCTGCTATCCCACAGTCACACTCCCTTCCCAGAGACTATTATCCCAGTGTTACTATAGACACCATCTCTCCCTACTATACCTGCTATCCCACAGTCACACTCCCTTCCCAGAGACTATTATCCCACTGTTACTATAGGCACCATCTCTCCCTACTATACCTGCTATCCCACAGTCACACTCCCTTCCCAGAGACTATTATCCCACTGTTACTATAGGCACCATCTCTCCCTACCATAGCTGCTTTCTCACAGTTACAGTCCCTTAGCAACCATAGCAATCAGTCAGATGTTAATGTGATTACTAGTAAATACTACCCACTTATTGCTTTTATACTGTAAGCTGTAATAAGAAGGGCCCTTTTTACCTTGTATCAGTTAATGTTTGTATATAATCTATATATTTGATATATATACCCATGTGTTGTAATCACTGCAGAATGCCCCCTATATATTCTTGTTAATAGCAATAACAATAAGCAGTTGCTGTCGGTTACTAGACCAGTAGCAAACATTGTATTTATAACATCCCTGAAGTCATACTTAGCCCTAATGCCCTACTGTGCTAGCCCTAATGCCCTCAATTAGGTCAGACCACACTGGCAGACAAATCGGCTATACCGCCTTCTGGATTCTCGTTAGGAAGCTATAAAACAATTGGAGGGTAATGGGAAGTAATAAAGAAGAGATTATGAGACTATAGAAGCTAATACTAAAACCGCTGTCTGTCATTGTCATAACAAAAAGGAAAATATCAAGTTTTCATCTCCTCACATTTCAATTAGATAAAATCAATGCAGGCATGGCAGATATTGTCATGACATAGTGACCAATCATTTACTGTATATAGTTGTCAATGTCTATACACAGACTTTTATCACTCGGTGCTGAACAAGATAGAAGTCCTGCACTGCATTACAAAGCTCCAGTGT
Source organism: Xenopus laevis (assembly GCF_017654675.1). Taxonomy (NCBI): domain Eukaryota; kingdom Metazoa; phylum Chordata; class Amphibia; order Anura; family Pipidae; genus Xenopus; species Xenopus laevis. Next base: position 146,838,524 of record NC_054379.1, on the reverse strand, counting down.
TGAACAGGGAAAGCTGCACCATTTAACAGGGCACCATCTGGCCTAGTGAGAGGGTATTCACACAAAAATAAAAAGTAAAAGGATGAAATCCTGCCTCATCCCACCCCACTTTCACCATTGACCAGGATCCACATGAAGCATGTGCAACTGTTGCCATTTCAAAATCCAGTTACACATCAGTCTGATCACTTTGATTACAAGCTGGGCTAAAAGACCTTTCCCATCATCTATAGTTTCTCTCACAGATGCTTAAATATTTTTGCTTTACTGGGCAAAAAAATGCACACCGAGAATGATCAGATTTATATGTGTAACTCTAGCTTAACGGATCCTACTATGGGGTAGATTCACTAACATGTGAATTTTCGCTAGCGTCAGCTTCGCACACCTCGCACTACTTCGCCAGACGCAAATGCGCTACGACTACGCCAATTCACTAATATGCGTACTTTTGTCCGAACGCTGGCGACTTTTCGCTAGCATTACTTAGGCAGTGCGAGCATTTCATAGCGAAGCGTTCGTTTGTGCCGAGCTAAAATTCGTTAGTGATCTTGCGCTTAGATATTTATTATAAATATTGGTGCAAAGCTTGAAGTTACCACTTTTTATTAAAAATGTCCAGGGAACCTTAATAAAGAAAAAAAAAATAATATAATGCCATACACATGAGCCCACTGTAAAATTAATGTTCCATATGTTAAGAAATGCCTGGAGAAAACCGGTTACTCAAAAAAGTAAGTTAGGACGTTTGCAGCCAATCCCGCTTAAAAAAAGGAAAAGTCGCCAGCGTTTTTTGAACTTTAATGCATTTTCGGCACACAGGATATGATGTAAGTGACAGAAGATTGAGGAAGATCTAGCTGCTTTTAAGCACTTTGTCTGGTATAAGGTGGCAAAGTCAAATCTGGCAAAAGAGTAAAATCCGCACTTTACTGAATTTGCGGAGTAACGACCTTTCGCCAGATTGATAGAGTGTGAATGAATGCTAGATACGGTCCCGTTCTCTAGTGAACTGTCATCTGCACCTGTTAGTGAATTGACAATGTCCTTGCGGATTGAATTTCTGGCGAAAAGTCGCTAGCGTTAGCCACTTCACCCTTTAGTGAATCTGCCCCATGTTTCTTGCAAGAAAAACAACATTGCATCTTTGAGGCATATTTATTATGCTGTGAAAAAATGGCAGGGTAATACACCACACATTGCCAGGCTTCACCGTGTAAAAAGTGGTGTAAATTTTTTAAGTTTTTTCTTAGAGTGGCTTCCGCCGAAAACAATGTAAAATAACGGCAGCAAATCTGGCATTCGCATGGCATAAATTTACACACACCATACAAGATTTTATACAGTTTTTACACTGTTTTTTTTTGGCAAATTTTGTTTTACACAGCATAAAATATATGACTCTTAGCATATATCTAGATCCTGTTTGTCAGGTACAAGAGGCCATCTGGACCAGGAAGTTAAGACTAAAGCTGGCCATAGACGCAAAGATCCGATCGTACGAGTCATAGTCACGATCGGACTTCCCCATTTCCCGACCTGCCACTAACCATTCCGATCAAATAAAGTAGAAAAGAATAGCTGATGTTCTGCCCCTGACAGCAATCGTATGAAAGTTATGTCTGACAAAAGCTAGTGACAGTCTCTCACTGAAAATCATACGATGGGCAATACATGCAGAGATATTATCAGCAGCCAACAGGAATCTTTAACCTGTCCGATCGACCAAACGACCAATCTCCACAAAAATGTCAGGACTCTCCACACACGATCCGAAAATTGTACTAATCCTCGATTCATATGATCGGATCTTTGCGTCTATGGCCAGTTTAAGGAGGAAGCAGGAACAAACAAACAAACAAAAGTCTGATGGTGAAGTATCCAAAGGTTTAAGCAGCTCAAGTTATTACAGGCGGCCAGTAACGTAACTAGGTAGGGGAGGGCCCTGGTGCGGGCCATGCAGCTGGGGCCCCCCTACCCCACTTCACGTCAATTTTCTTTGCAGCTACAGTGGGGTGCGATCTGCTGGGGGGCCCTGCGGGGGTGTGGGCCCTGGTCCAATTGCACCCTCTGCTCCCCTGGTAGTTACGCCACTGAAGGCGGCTGTCAGGATGGCCAGGAGAAGGCAATAATTCAGGGACAATTGGATCAAAAAATTTAATATTATTAGAGCACACCAGTAGTGATGAGGAAAACTACCTTGTTATGCTTTGCCAAAAAAAATCCAAAACCAAAGAACAATATGTGAAATGGTGGAACTTTGATGAAATTTTGCCAAATGCACTGTAGTCAAAGCTAATTTTTTTCTCTGCGTTTGTTTTTCTTGAATCAAATGCCTCAGAGTTAAAGGATGTTTTTTTTTCTCCACGTTCATTCTTACACCAAATGGACAGTAGTCAACGGGCCTATTTTCCTGCATTTGTATCTGGTGCGAAAAAAAAACTATTTCGAAAATCTAATAATGCTGTTGGAGGCTTTTCTGGAACAAAAAATCAGCATTGTTTCTGGCAAACCAAAAAGCATGGCAAAATTCTAGGACAGATTCACAAAAATGTAGCCACTGATGAAAACACAAACTTGGGGAACTAAGACCTAAAATCGGGTATTGAACATGGATGTCTGACACCCTCTTATTTTGAATTTGGCGGCACATTGAGATTACAGTGCAGCTCCAGTGCACAATGACGTCACTGGGTTGTGCTAATCCTTACACTGGGGTGGTCAGGAAAGCCTGGACACAGACTGAAGAAGGATTTGATGGTTGAAAAAATAGGCCTCTACATTGAGAGATTTTCATATTTTTGCTAAACATTATTGTCTGGATATGCAAGCCTCATAGGAAGAAGCATTTGGCACTGAAGTCATTGCAGCAGCAAGAACCTCTGTTTTTATTCTCTTCAGTATGTGCTGCCTTGAGGATGTAATGGGAAAATGTGTCACTTACTGTAATTGTCCTGTCCTTTTGTGTGAAAGCAGAACACAATTGTGCCTCCTAATACATGTCTTACTGCTAATTTTGCAGGGATGCTGAGTATGGTTGAAAACTTTATAGATAGGCTTTAGTAACTATTTATTTAGCTATTTATTCTCCTTTACCTGTCATATAATCAGTAAATATACTCCTGTCTTCTTTACATTCATTTTATAGCATATTACCCTATGTTTTTTTGCAACCACTTTATGGAAATCTGGCCTGTCCCCAGACTGCAGGAACAAAAACATACCTCCCAACTGTCCCGTTTTCAGCAGGACAGTCCCGATTTTGACAATTCAACCCGCAGTCCCAGGTTTGTTACTGAAATGTCCAGACTTTGTCTTTTATCTCCTGCACTGAACAGCCAGAAAAAGATACAAAGTTTCTAACTTAATTGGCTTTTGGCAGAGAGCCCAGAATAGATACTTAGATACTTTTGTAACAATATAGGATAAGCAAGTCTCTTGGGGAAACTGATTTGCATCTTAAGGGTCAGGGCACACAGGCAGATTTGGGGAGATTAGTCTTCTTCGGGGCGACTAATCTCCCCGAACTGCCTTCCTCTGCCTTCCGACGGCTATAATGAAAATCACTGCGGGATTGCACTCGGAGCAATTCGTTTTCTGAAGTCTCACGAGGAAACTTAGGGCGACTTTGAAAAATGAATCGCTCCAAGTGCCTTCCCGCTGCCAATTTTAATTATAGCCGACGGAAGGCAGTTTGGGGAGATTGTCGCCCAGAAGAAGAGGAGATTTGTCACCGGGTGACTAATGTCCCCTGAATCTGCCTGTGTGCCCTGACCCTAAAAGGCAATTCACCTTCATGAGAAAAACTGTAATAACACATAAACACTACTGAAATGTGTTCAAACTTTCATAACCTGCCAAATTTTGTATAATGGACATGGTAATTAGGGGTATGGCATAAAAATGGGCTGTTTGCTCCTCTTTTTATCTCCAAAGTGTTGGGAAGTATGCAAAAGTATTATTATTGCAGGAGAATGATTCAATGCCAACCTTGGAAATGCAACTAAAAAATGTTAGTTTAAAGATAGAAAATCTTGTAAATGCCATATTTTTTATTCACTCTACAAAAAATCTGAATTTGATGTTATTACTGCCAGCAAAATTGCATCAATATTGCCAAAAGATTAAAAAATGTACACCAACATATATGAGCCAATATAAGCTTCCTACACAGCCCCTCATCAGCTTTTTGGCCTTGTATGGGTGCTCCCTATGCCCCCCCCCCCTTATTTTAGTTATAATTTACTCCCCCTTTGTGAATAAAATCCATGATGTCTCTTTAATTTCATTCATGTTCTTACCCTAGCATATATATAAACGATTACTGAAAGATCCCTTAATCAAACCTCAGGTCCCAAACAATCTGGATAATAGGTCCCATAACTGTATATTTATAATATAAGTGTTTGTGGATAAAATCACAGCCCAGTCCTGGTTCTCTTCTTACCTCACTAATCGTTCCTTCAGTGTCTCCCCCAATGGAGTAGCATCTTCTCCCCTACCTATTTCTGTTGGGGTTCCTCAAGGCTCTGTCCTGGGCCCCTTATTATTCTCCCTCTATACTTTCTCCCTCTGCAAACTAATCAACTCGTATGGTTTCCACTACCACCGCTATGCTGACGATACTCAGATCTATCTCTCCTCTCCTGATCTCAACCCAGAACTCCTAACTCGGGTCTCCTCCTGCCTGTCCGCTATCTCTACTTGGATGTTGCAACGTTACCTTAAACCTTATGGTTTGTTTTCCTCCTAACACCAGTAACATCCCGGAAGTATCCATCATAGTTAACAATTCCACTATCACCCCCTCTCCCCAGGCCCGGTGCCTTGGGGTTATCCTAGATTCTGCCCTGTCATTCACTCCTCATATCCAGTCAATTATTAAATCATGTCATTTTCACTTAAGGAACATATCCAAAATACGATAATTTATCACCCAAGATGCTGCCAAAATTCTTATTCACTCTCTCGTCATATCACGTCTAGACTACTGTAACTCTGTTTTAATTGACCTTCCCCTCCAGAGACTGTCACCTCTCCAGTCCATATTGAACACTGCTGCGAGGCTCATATACCTCAGCAACCGCTCCTCCTCTGCCTCGCCATTCTGTCAATCCCTGCACTGGCTTCCGTTACCTTTCAGAATCAAATTCAAATTAATGACACTGACTTTCAAAGCACTTCATAACTCTGCCCCACCCTACATCTCTGACCTCATCTCTATATACTCACCCAACCGCCTTCTACACTCCTCTACTGACCTGCTCCTCAACTCTTCTCTCATTATATCCTCACACGCTCACATTCAAGACTTTGCAAGGGCTGCTCTCCTCCTCTGGAACTCTCTCCCACGGTCTGTTTGACTTTCTCCCAACCATTCTGCTTTCAAGAAATCTCTTAAAATGCACTTATTTAGAGAAGCCTACCTTCACTCTGCTTAACTACCAAATGCAACACCACATCTCTCACCCACTTAATTCTGATCTTGCCCACTCCCACACCTTGTGTTTTATTCCCTTTCCCTTTAGATTGTAAGCTCTGTTTGCACAGGGCCTTCCTCACCTTTTGTACCGGTATTGGTTGTGATGTATGTAACTCCATATGTCTTATGTAAGTAATTTATGTGATTTAGTTGTATAAACAAATTTTCTTTACATCACTGCGAAATATGTTGGCGCTATATAAATACATGTTATTAATAATAAGAATCACCTTCTTTATTATCTTGTAAACCCATTAATGCAAATAATGATGAAATTGAGAAGCACTGGGCACGTTGGTGAATGGGATGTGAAGCCTAAAGCAAAGCTAAATAATCAAAAGCACATGTACAAAGTAAGGTGAGAGGTGTTAGATGTTCTGGGTGGGGTTCCACCAAACAAATTAAAGGCAAACACAAGCTGTTTTTCTAAATCAAAGTCCCTCTTCTTATGGCTAAATGGTCCTGCAGCTTGTTAGTGTTTATCAACACCAGCCTGAGCCCCTAGAACATACTTTGGATTGCAACAAGGGGGGGGGGATGTTAGTAAATACAATCTTGAAGAAAAGCATTTCCTAAAATACCAGTGAAATTTGCCTGTGAAAATGTATAAAAGAAGGGCCATATGTTTAACCCTTTAGGTAATGAAGAAGTCACAGCCAAATTTGCTTTGAAGAACTGACACCCTGAATAAAATACTCATTGTCAAGGCAAGTTAACATTTCACATACTGAATAGGAAATGCCTATGGTAACCTTATTCATAATATCTGGAACTTTTGATTCACAAGATAAAAAAAAATTAGGATCTGTATAAAGTTAACATAGGTATTTCAAATTCATTTGCAGCCTTGAAATAGAGCATGACCTGGATGGAGGTAACTATAGTTCAGTATGAGTTACATCTCTTTTATATGTTTCTATACTATTTATACATTTCACAGGCAAAATAATGTTATGATGACTTCCCATTTTAAAGGATTGTATTTAAGGATTTATAAACCCAAATCAGGATTTAAAGATATTCCTCTTAATCTGGTTTCTGAAAAGGGATAATCAGATCAGTTAAATCCACAAAAATATTTGATAAATTCCTAATGGATATTAATGAGGGATTTTGCACTGTCACTGTGGTTGGGGATCTCTGCATGTTCTCTAAATGCCAGTTAAGTGATTTTCTAAATTTCATTACAAAGTAAGCATTTTTTTTTTCTTGCTTCGACAGACACATAAAAAAGCAAAATTTAGATTATACAGGTATGGGAACTGTTATCCATAATTTGGCTCTTCATATCTTACGCCTACAAGAAAGTCATGTAAAAATTAAATAAAAGCCAAGAGGCTGATTTTGCTTCCACTAATTATTAATTATATCTTAGTTTGGATCAAGTACAAGGTACAAGTATGGGATCCGTTATCTGGAAACCCATTATCCAGAAAGCTCCGACAGAAAGGCCATCTCCCACAGACTCCATTTTATCCAAATAATCCAAATTTTTTAAAATGATTTCCTTTTTCTGTGTGATAATAATACAGTAGCTTGTACTTGATCCCAACTAAGAAATAATTAATCCTTATTGGAAGCAATAATGTTTATTTAATGTTTACATAACTTTCTAGTAGACTTAAGATATGAAGAACTAAATTACGGAAAGATCTGTAATCTGGAAAACCCCAGGCATTCGGGATAACAGGTTCTTATACTTGTACTGCTTTATTATTACAGAGAAAAGGCATTTTTAAAAATGGAAGGATTTTTCCTGTGCTGGACACTTCTTCTAACTCCTACTAAAGAGGTTTGAATTTTCTATGGCAAAACAAAGGAAGTAATGAAGTGGAGTAAAATCATCACAGCTTCCTCCCCACACACCAGCTCCTGAAGAGGGACATGTGCGGTATTCAAGCCTTGTATTTTTTTTTACCTTTCACATTTTGTTTCTTTTTTTAATTTTTTTTTCTAGAAAAATATAAGAAATTTGTATTTTACTGTCCATTTAGTCTCGCATCATTTGACCATGGGATAACTTTCATGTTGTAGAACTACAATTCCCATGCTCGGATTTGTGGAAAAGCCACCTAGGCCCGGGCCTAGGGCAGCAGGATTTTAGGGGGGTGGTATGCTGCCCAACCACACCCACATTGGTTCAAAAACACTGGGGATGTGCTGGAGATACAATCATTTTTAAAATTTCCCATCTGCCAACCCCCATTGCTCCTGTCCAGATGATGAGAATTTGCATGAATAAAGGTGAGGGGACAGGGGCGACGAACGGCAGTGGGCCTAGGGGCTCCCACTATGAAAATCCAGCCCTGACAATTCCATATGCTACATCTTTCACCTTGCTTATTTCTGATCTTGCCCACTCCCACACCTTGTGTCTCATTCCCTTCCCCTTTTAGATTGTAAGCTCTTTTGAACAGGGCCTCCTTGCCTTTTGTACTGGTTGCTATGTATGTAATTCTGTATGTTCTATTTATGTATGTATGTGATATCTTTGTATAAACACAGTTATTTTACAGAGCTGCACAATATGTTGGCGCTCTAAAAATACATGTTAATGATAATAAAAATAATATACAGGTATAGGATCCCTTATCCAGAAACCCGATATCCAGAAAGCTCCAAATTAAGGAATGGCTGTCTCCCATAGACTCATTAAAGTCCAGATAGGGGAATTGGGTAGAGGCTCTGGCCTAGCCACTCGCCAGTGGAATAGTCAAAAATAAATGGAAAGCCTTTTATTCCATGGTGCTCACAACACTTCAATGTTCAAACGTTGCGGTCCCGAAACGTTTGAACATTGAAGTGTTGTGAGCACCATGGAATAAAGTTTGGGATTCACCTGTTTGTAGCAGACAAGGTATTGGCTTTCCATTTATTTTTGTCTCCCATAGACTCCATTTTATCCAAATAATCCAAATTTTTAAAAATGCTTTCCTTTTTCTCTGTAATAATAAAAGCGTAGCTTGTACTTGATCCCAACTAAGATATAATTAATCCTTATTGGAAGCAAAACCAGCCTATTGGGTTTATTTAATGTTTACATGAATTTCTAGTAGACATAAGGCATGAAGATCTAAATTATGGAAAGATCCGTTATCTGGAAAACCCCAGGTCCCGAGCATTCTGGATAACAGGTCCCATACCTGTAATAATAATCTATCTATCTATACAATATCTATCATCTATGTATCCATCACCTATTTATATCTATCATCTATATATATTCTATATATTAATATATAGATATATATTCTATATATTGATAGCTAGAGTAAGAAAAAATATTATTTTTATTATTATTTATAATAATAATAATAGCAAACATATTATAAAATTAAGATCCTATTTACAAAAGCGTCACTTGAGCTTTGTAAATAAGGCATTTTAGTACAAATGTAATTTTGGGTCCCAGCATAAGTAATTCACTTGGCATACAATGTAAGAATCATACAAATGCACCAGAACGATTTACATTTTTTGTTTTTTTTTGACTTTCTGACATAAAAAAAGTTAGGATTGGGGTGGTGCAAAAATAAAATCTGGCCCCATGTGAAAAATCCAGGTGCATTTCTTTTAACACACTCAGTGCAGTCCAGCAAGTTGCACATATAAGGCACGTCTCTGAATTTTCCAGTGATCTGGTAACCTTACCCCAACACCATCAGTGATCCCAGCACTAGAGAATTAGTCAGCATTAGTCACAGTGAAGGAAGCAAATGGCACAACACAAATGACACACGGCCCTGACTGAGCAGATCTTCAGTAAAATGCAAGTCTAGAATGGTTTCTATTGCCTGTACGACTGTTATTAAGGGGTTAAATAAAGTGACTGTAATAAAAGAAAGAATGACGATACAGTGCAATAAATCCCCCTGGGAGCTGCCCTGAAGATACTCACTGACGCATTGCTTTCAGGCTAAAAGATGGTAATTCAGTCACTTCGGCCTCTCATGTGAGCTCTGTGAACTGATTTCTACAGCACAGCATGACACCCAGTGGCTAAAGAAGAGGCCACTTCAAAGTGTTTTAGTTTTATGGAAAAAAAAGAGGATCTGAGAAGGTTCACTTCAATGAGATCACTTGCCCATCATGGTGTAAATATAACTAGCTAGCTTTGGCACAGTAACGGGCATGTAAATGCTGTCCCAGGGATGTTATGTGAGATCAACCTATGACTGAAAGAATCTGTTTGGTTGCTGTGGGCAATTGCACTGGTGCAAATTAGCACTTTGGTTAATAAATCACACAGTCAATCACATAGAGCAGTGGTTCAGGGCCATTACTCCTTTCACTAAGATTCCTATAGGATTCCTAAAGGCTGTGTACATGGGACGTAGCAGAACTGGGGGTCATTCTGAGACAGCCTTTCTGATGCCACACCCCATATCCGCCAGTTACCTTTCTGTGCACCAAGGGAAGGGCGGGGCACTTGATAATACGGAAACTGCAATCGCTCTCTCTGCACTAGCAGAGCTGAAATCCCGATTTAAAAATTGGAATTTAAGCTCTTAAAGTAACCAGGAGCAGCTTTTTACCACCCCTGGTAACTTGCAGACTGCTGCCCCCAGTGGTGCCCCTGGGGGGACGTGACATCCCCATGAACACCAGGACAAATATTTTCAGACTGTAGGAGGGGACCAACGGTTACAGTTCTGCAACATCTAGGAGGGTGCAGCACTAAAGCCCCTTCAGACCGACAAAGCATAGTATGGGACACTATGACAATATCTGGCTAAAAATCAGCAGGTTTGATTTTGCTGTTTGATGGGGAACTGCATCTGCACATTGATGCAGTCCATGTCCCAACAGCCTGTATAGCCAGTGTTGGATTGGGGGAGGCCGGGCCTACTAGGGCCTGTACACACCCACTCCTGGACCCACCACCCCTCTGTCAACTCCATGGGCACCCGCACCAACGACAACCTTCTTCCACTCAACCCCCTGCCTCCCCCCTAGGGTTGCCACCTTTTTGGAAAAAAATACCGGCCTTCCAGTATATTTCAATTTTTTCCCTATTAATAACATTGGGGTCAGTAAAATACTGGCCAGGTAGCAAACCTACCCCCACATACCTGTTTTTCTTCTATCGATTGAGGTGCGGGAGTGCATAGTGTCAGGCAGGCGGGGGGAGCGGATCAGGGCCAGTGGGGCCCAGCAGGGTTTTTCCCGGTGCCCGGCTGGCCCAGTCCAACCCTGTGTATAATTATGATCTAATCGTTAACGCGGGCCTAAAAATGAGATCAGCACAATATTGCCCATCTCAAGGTGGACATATCAGTGAAAGATCTGCTCATTTGGTGACCACACCAATTGAGTAGTTCTTTATATGTATGGCCAATGTAACATTAATATGAAGCACAGGGAGGGTTGCCACCTTTTCTCGAAAAAAAGACCGTCCTTCCTATATTTTTATGCATTTCCTCTATTAATAATATTGGAATCAAGCTTAATTTTTACCGGCCAGGCTGTAAAAATACCGGGCAGGTGGCAACCGTAAGCACCGGAAGGGGTTGCTTCTGCCATGAGAAGATTTGCAGGCCCAGATTTAAGGCAAGGCCACAAAGGCCTGAGCCTAGGGCGGCAGAATTCTGGGGTGACATTCCACCCAGCTGCATTGTAATTGGTTACCAGTAGCGATGGGCGAACTTCTCCCGTTTCGCTTTGCCGAAAAGAATAAAAATATTTTTATGCCAGCGACAATTCTGACGCCGGCGACAATTCCAGAGTGCATTAAAGTCAATGGGCACCTTTAATTGTCACCTGCATCAGAATTGACACTGTCGACAATTCCGATGCCGGCGATAATTAAAGGCGCCCATTGACTTAAAAAAAAATTGATGCTGATGAAAATTTGCGAATTTATTCGCCGGCGTGGAAACGCAGAATATCCACTAGTTACCATCACAGGAGACAGTGGGAGTTTTGCAAGCTGTTCCTCACACCAATCTCCAGTGCTAGTACTCCATGCACAGGAAGAGGAAGGGGAAGCTGCGCGGTGGAGTTTGTGATGAGCTGTGCCGTGTAGGGACACCAGATTGTAAATCCAGGCCTGAAGATGTGACAACTAACCCTATGTCAAGAGGGAGATAAAGATCAAGTCCTGGATTATTTCAAACTTCATTCCTTTCCAGGCTAAAAATAACGGCTCCAAATGCCTATAGTGGATTATTATCAACCTAATGACATGGGGTTTGTTGATATCTCTACATGAAAACTTTGCCTCTAGTGAGGGAGGCCCACCAGCAGGTAACTTTAAAAGCCAAATACACTGATTTTTAACAGGAAATCCAGCTCTTTCAGTGTAGGAGAGAGTGGTAACTTAATAGTTCTGTTGAAACCCCTCCCCCTCCCAGGGTCCGAAAACCAGACCCAGGACTGGATCATTATCACCCTAATAACATGGGGGTCAGCTGACATCTCTGGAGAAGGAGGTCGGTTAAGGGGGTCATTGCTCAATACGGCCCTGAGCATTCAGAAATAAATGAATTAATGACAAAAAATATTTGTCAAATGCGACTTTCTGTATAGGGACAACTACCTCCATTTGTTTACTGCTGAAAGAGGCACTTAAAGCTGTTATTTGTAGTTCAACAAAAGCAAACACATAAATGAGGTAATGCAATCAAAGGTACAATGTTTTCCTGTCTAGTAACCCATAGCAACCAGATGAACACTGTCACAGGACCTGAAGCAAATATTGCACCTTTTATTACATAACAGCCGCCCCCCATTTCCTGCATGCCTAATTATTGATTATATTAGATGCATGCTGCAGACTGCACTAGTTGCTGTGCAGCCATGCACAATGCATTTATATCACTAATTAGCCATTCAACGTTTGGTTTTTATTGGTGCCTGATTTTAAGGGGACAACGTGACAGGCCGTAGTGTTCCCCAGACATTGCAGGACACTTTAAGAAAATGTTTATAATGAAATGAGTAAGCACGTTGGTGGGTTCATTTGTCTGACTTTCAGCTACTAGTTGTACTGGTGATGGGCAAATTTGTCAGATTTTGCTTTGCCGAAATTCCCGGAAAATTCAAGAAATGGCGAAAAATTCCCAAATTCGAATTTTGACGCCCACATTAAAATTAATTGGCTTCCAAATAATTTTGACGTGCGTCAGTTTTTATGCGCGTAAATATTCTGACACGCGTCCATTTTTTTTTGCCGCAGTTTTATTTGCGAAATGTGGAAATTCACAGCGGATTCACGCCTGCCGAATTTATTTGCCCATCACTAGTTGATACCCTAAAAAATAGATTTAAAATTAACTCACTGTCCAGTTCCCTCCATTCTAACAACAAGAGCAGCATTTAACTGCTTTTCCTAGGAAAAAAAAAATAATACAAAATACAAGATATTCTGTTTCTTTCAGGCCTACTCTCAATTTGTTCATCTTAAATTGTCATGTTGAAAGAGAAAAAAAAAATCTTAAAGCGGTTCCTTCTTAAATTACTAGCAGAGTGAATAGTAATTGTAAGCAGATGTCCCTTTATTTGTGGGTTGAGAATAATTACCTCTAGGACTGGACTAAGCCCCTATCAATCAGACTCTTTTAACAGATGAACAGCTAAAGATAATTTAGCATTTTAACCTGACGTTCTTAGCTAAGGCATCAATTCATCAAGCCTTAGATTTCTTCAGTTTCAGTGCATGACGTCCATTAAAGGAAGAAATGTTAAAAGTGCCCTTCTTATTGCATGGGATATGTAAAGCGCTATCTTCCAGGTGTTTTTTCTCCATAGCAAACGGCGGCTCTATCAAAACACATTAACATATTTCATCTGATCTATTAGTTGCTGGGGCACATTCTCATTTGTTTTGGCTAGCTGCATGTGATAGATGCCGCTGGTTTGCTGTATACAACAAGTTATGTATAAGAGGCAAGCGGGGGTTTGTTGAGGTCTAGACATCCTTCCAATTGGTCATTTTCATAAGTATCGACCAAAAATAGGATGTGTCAGCGATGTATAGCATGGAACTCCGAAGCTACCAAATGCTGTTGGGATTTAACTCCCAACATACCCTGAAAGATGAGATTGTAGATCAACAAAAATTGCCATTTAGACTTCCCTGCACAGTCCTTTAGCCCCTGATATTAAATGATGCCAAGAATTACACA
>NC_054379.1:145314916-145319916 GCF_017654675.1 Xenopus laevis | reverse complement strand
GTGCATCTGCAGCTTCATCTAAATATAGAAATCTGAGGGTGCCATTATGATGATGGGTTATTGTGCTGTACCACAACTGGAAACAGGATGGCAGAAAATAACTGAAAACAGTGAAGGTCATAAAGTTAGGTCCCATCCAAATGGTGTGATGTGTATTGTAGGAAGCTAGTACAGCTGATGAAAGGCCACTGCTTTTTACTTGTGTCTGCCATTATTAATTTTTATGCATATTGTAGGCATAACATACACTGAGAAAGTAAATGGATCATAAAATTGTTGAGCTCTAGGTCATAGTTAGAAAGCATGAAGAATTTAGAGCTATATACAGCTAATACAGAATTAAGCTATATACAGTACCAAAAGTCACAAGACGGCTAGCTAATAATTGCATTCTGAAAGACATAATTCTTTTCACTATCTAAAGTATTAGTCACCACTTCATCTGCTGCCATTTTCATTCCATGACCCAGGTTATTTGAACCTTAATGCTAATGTAGGTAGAAAATTAGTTTGAATTGAATAAGAACTGACTAATGGTGCAGTGCATTTTTGCTTTCTCCATCCTAGGCCACCTTAATAAGGAATGGGCTACAATTAACTAAATAGCATCTTTGCAGATGTCGGACTTCAGTTTTTGTTCTCAGTACATAGAAATTTCGTTTTAATCGGCAAAAAGCCAATGTATGGATGGGAAGCATTAAGAATACTTTGAAACCAAGAGTATCACCTAAAGAGTTGAAAAGCCAAACATTAAATTGAGATAGAGCTGTGTAACCCTTATTTTCCACACAAGACCAGCTTTCATTCAAATAGTCTTGAGCATTGGCTACATCAAACCTTCAGCCTCAGCTGGACCCTTGCATTTATGTGAGGAGGAAGGGAGAGTTGTTGCAAAACTGTACCTTTCAGCTGCCCAAAACAGGATTTGTGGATGCCACCATATTCTTAACCAAAATAACAGTTTATTAACAATAACAGGGTACTCACATTGTACACTTTGTTTCTGAGGCAAAGTGTTCAAGGCACATTCAATAGTAGAGCGTTTTACACACTGACACCCCTTTGGAGACAGACTTGGAGGGAATCCCACTACAACCCTGTGGAACTCTTTAGCGGATCACCTCCAGTGTAAACCCTAGGGAAAGAATCTAACCTGATTCCCTTTTCCACTATGATTCTAACACTTACAGGTAGTATCCCCTGGGAGAGAGACCTCCAATCTATCCTCCTACATTGGAGCTCAGAACTGCTCATTCTAGCTCAGCTATCTGACTTTCACTCCTAGAGTGTACTATGACAGGAGCTACACCTACCACTATCTCATACCTTATTCACGAGGCCCTTTCCCCTGACTTCTTCAAGGTTCACCTCCCTTGGGGCCTTTCCTTACTTGAACCTAAGTCCTAGGCCCAGCAAGACATCCACCTTGCTCAACATGTGGCAGCCAAAGAGGAATTGCACATGGTGCCTCTCCAATATAAAGACTTAAGTAACAGTGACACCTCCTGGCCAAATCTGGAACTGCCAGGGGCACACTTAAACCTTGAATAGTAAACATTCCCCCTCCCATCTCTAAATTAGGCCCAACTCTTAGCTGGCCAAACCAGAAGATTTTGAAACAGCAGGGGATTTCTAGAACATGGAGAAGTTAACCCTATGGACCCCTCCAGAAGCTTTGTTAAAAAAAAGTTAGGCAAAATTAAGCTTTGTGAAATTCCTCATGATATATATACAGGAGGACAATAGTTAAGTAGAGTCTAAAGGTGAGATTCAGAGCATTTAGTATTTTTGCACCTATATATTTTTGACTCTTTTCCTACAGAGTACCTTCAGGACCCAGAAGTTAAATACTCTAGGACAAAGAACTGGCAGTGGAAAATATTTCAGTAACATGATTAAAACATTACCACTTCCTTTAATAACATTAACATAAAGGAAAAACTTGGCTAATGGGAGATCTATAGCCTAAAGCTTACAGTGTTCAGCAATTAAATGGAGATACTGCATTTGTGCGTAAGGGACCAATATACTACATACGTCTGTAAAAATGACTGCTTCCATTAGCTCATTGTCTAGAGCAAGAAGCTGTAGAGACATTGGCTACATGATATGGATTTCCTTGTGCATTACAAAAAATATTCCCCTGTTTACATTAAACACAAAAGCTGGTCCCTTGTGAAAGCAGCACAGCTGCCAGGGTTGACAAGCAGATCCGTTCTCAGTAATAGGTCTTCTACAGCCAAGTGAATTTACATCATTAGAGTTTGTAGCATGGGGGAAATTACAACTGCAGCTTGCCCACGACTGGCTTTACTATTAACGTTTCTCACAGACCCGTAGACTTAGATTGGCTTATTATTTTCATCCAATGCAAAAAATGACAGGATCATCATCAGTATCTTTGGTCAGCAAGATGTAGTCCTGAAGAAGATGTCTCTAGATACAAATGAGGAGACCATCGGGTCGGGCGGTGATACGGCAGGGCAGGACTGTGACATTAGGGGGGGGCTATGATGGGACCATTACCGATTGGCTGGTTGCCACGTCAATTATTGGAAATCCTGCCGGGATTTTGGAAACCTTCAAAAAACCGGGCTGTCCAATTTAAAACCAGGCAGGTGGCAACCCTATTTGTATGCAAAGTAGAATTATGCTAGGAAGGAAACCAAGGTTTGCTTCTGAAATGTCTATATTCATGGCGCACCCTATAGACAGTTGCTAATCAGATCCGAACTACAGATCAGTTTCACCAGAACTGGTGCACATTAGTGTCTTTTAAGGTTTGCTGATATGTAGAAATAGAAATGGATCCACATGAAAAAGGTTTCAGACCGGGAAGAAAACTAAGTTCACTTGGAAAATAATGGAAAATATATATTTTAATTGAGGCTAACGCTTACTCTCTGGGTTAAAAGCAAAGCTATGACAATTTCTGAGACCATATACTTGTAAATTGTGCTTCAGGTCTACAAGGTAAATAGCTGTAGAATTAGTAGCTTGGCACTGCAATGATAAGATAAGGAAAGGGGTAAACCTTAACTGTTTAGGTAATTAGAGATCAGTTGGTGTTTCTGTAAAAATGTGGATTTACTATATCTATGTAAGCCCACGTGCAGATATTTTCCTGTGTGTATAATGTACAGGTATATCTGTATGTGGCTAGAGAAACAAATTCATTGCAGTGAGTTGCACCAAACACACGAATAATAGTCCACATTCAATTTGATGAGTAAAACATATCTCTTTAGTCAATTCCAGAATGTCCCATAGAGCAAGATGCAGTAAGAAACACTTATTCCACTGATTATTAAATGAAACCCCTATTGAAGTTTATGAGAAAAACTGGGACTGACCTAGGAGAATTGGTAATTACAGGTATAGGATATGTTATTCAGAAGCCCATAATCCAGAAAGTTCTGAATTTCAGGACCTGTTATCCAGAATGCTCGGGACCTGGGGCTTTCTGCATAATGGAACTCTCTGTAGTACCTTCAGTCTACTATAAAATCAATTAAATATTAAATAAACCCAATAGGCTGGTTTTGCTTCCAATAAGGATTAATTGTATCTTAATTGGGATCAAGTCCAAGCTACTGTTTTATTATAAGATAAAAAAAGAAATACTTTTTCTAAAAAAAAAAATTTAGATTATTTGGATAAAATTGAATCTATGGGATACAAACTTTTGCATAATTCAATGCCTTCTGGATAACGGGTTTTCAGATAACAGGTCCCATACTTGTACAGAAAGGCATCTCCCATAGACTCCATTATAATGAAATAATTCACATTTTTAAAAATGTATTCCTTTGCAATTTTAAAAGAGTTCCTTGTACTTGATCCCAACTAAGATATCACTAATACTTATTGGAAGCAAAACAACCCTATTGGGTTTATTTAATGTTTAAATTGTTTTTTCGTAGACTTAAATTATGGAGATACAAATTACAGAAACACCCCTTATCCAGAAAGCCCCAGGTCCTGAGTATTCTGGATAATAGGTCCCATACCTGTACTAAGTAAAGCCATACTTGAGCTGGATGGTCACATCCTTCCATATCACTTCCCACAACTGGCTGTGGTGTTATAATCCTGTAGAAGCAACTGGACAACTATTTATTGTCTACAGCAATGATGACTCACCGGTGATGGGAGAATTTCTCCCGTGTCTCCTCGCTGGAAAATTTGTGAATTTTACGCGAAACGGCGAAAAATTGGTGAAACTCAAAAATTGACGTCAGTGGGCATCAATGGGTGGCCAAATAGTGTTGAAGCATGGTGATTTTGACGCAAGATACTTTTCGGACGCGCATCCAAAATTTTTGGGAGTTTCACAAATTTATTTGCCGTGGCGAAGCTCGAAAATTTGCCACGAATTCAAGCCAGGCGAATTTATTCGCCCATCACTAAGACTCACTAAAAATTCTCATAGCAATTTATATCAAGATGACTCACTAGTGATGTGCGAATTTCTCCCGTGTCTCCTCGCCGGAAAATTTGTGAATTTCCCGCAAAACGGTGAAAAATTGGTGAAAAATTGGTGAAACTCGAAAATTGACGTCAGTGTCAATTTTGACGCCAATGACGTCAATGGGCGGCCAAATAGTGTTGAAGCATGGCGATTTTGACGCAAGATACTTTTCGGGCGCGCATCCAAAATTTTTGGAAGTTTCACAAATTTATTTGCTGTGGCGAAGCTCGCAAATTTGCCACGAATTCACGCCAGGCGAATTTATTCGCCCATCACTATGACTCACTAAAAATTCTCATAGCAATTTATATCAAGAAACTATACCCGTGTTCTGGATGAAAATGTTATGGTTCAGGAACCCATTATGAACCTTGCCTAACTAGACTAAAATCTTAATATAGAGACTATAAAAATAGAGCATGATAATAATAATAATAATAATACTTCTAGGCACAGCAAAATCCAATGGAAAAAAAAGCACTGGGCAGATTTATGAATCTATTAAATAGACATCCCTGTAAGTTTTATT